>NW_024098092.1:4067500-4307500 GCF_016545835.1 Crotalus tigris | reverse complement strand
AAGCTGGAGAGTTTTGCCAAGAAGGGGATCGGCAACTAGCCAACGGCGAACTCCCATTGGCCACTGCCTTCTATGTCGCTGGATCCCTTCTCTGCTCCCCCATGGCCATCAAGAAGATGGTGGCTCTGGAGAAGGAGGTCCAGGCCAACATGGTCGCCCTACTGGAGAGCTGGTGTCAAGGTGAAAGCCCCATTCCGAAGCTTGAGGGACCCTTGGACCCTCCGCCGCTCAGCGTGGCAACGGTGGCTGCTTTTCTCCTGGCCTTCGACCCCCACAACGTGACCGCCTCGCTCTTCAGAATGGAAGCTTTGTTCAAGGCGGGCCACCCCCACCAGGTGGCCACCCAGTGTGACTCTCTGCTGGAGGTCCACCCTTGCGTGGAGCTGCTTCTCACCCACGCTTTGGCCCTGGTGCTGTCCCAAACGCACTCCCAAGACGGGATCGCGGAGTACCTTCAGGCCTTTGTGGAAGATCGGAACGAGACGGTGACGTTCATGAGCCGGAGACAGAGGAGATACACGGAGAAGATCATCCAGGCTTCTTTGGACTGCCTCTCGCTTCAAGACAACGATCCGAAGGAGATACTTAGCCGGAAAGACCTTTGCTATGACTTCCTGGCTGCCATAGCCCCTGAGGACCTCCGGGTCTGTCACATTCAGGCCAAGCGTCTTTTGGAGCGTCGCATGTACGAGGAATGCGTGTCCCTCTCCAGCAGGGCCTTAGAAGCCTTCTCCTCCAGCGACGAGGAGACCTCAAGTCTTCGGATGCTCCGAGCCGCGGCTTTCTTTGCCATCGGAGGCCACGTCTCGCAGATGCTGATGGACCTCATGGCCGCTTTTGAGGCTCACCCCGAGCTGGCCAAGATCTCCTTTGAAGCCCTCTTCTCTCCAGGAGAGGCTGGAAGAGTGGAGAAGGACAGCCGGGCAGTCCTGGAGGCGGAGTTTTCCGCTTACAGAGAAGCCGTCCGCGTCAGGAACGAAGTCCGGAGCAACGGTGGTCAAGAGTTGATTCCTCCCGTCCTCCGTACGCTCCAGTTTCTCATCCGGATCGCCCCGGGATCTCTGCGGGAACTAAATGTCCGCTTAGCAGATTGCTACCTCCTGGAAGGTAACGTCCCAGCCTCCTTGGAGATTTGCAACCGCCTCTTGGCCTCTGCAGAAGCCACCTACCGGAACACCCTCCTGGCCCAGCGCGGGCTCTGCCACCTTCATGCCAAGCGCCACGCAGAGGCCCTCGGAGACTTCCAAGCGGTCCTGGAAGACGGTACGCCGCATCCCAGCAGCTGCGTGAAGGCCCTGTGCGGACGGGGCCTGATCCGTGCCTGGGCTGGCCAGCCGTATCTCACCGCCTTGGATTACCTGACCGCCTGCGGACTCAGGTTCGAAGAAAGCGGGTTTGTGATCAAGGCCTACGTCCCCTGGAACCAGAGAGGGTTCCTCCTGCTCGTCCTTCAGGAGCAAGTGCAGAAGATGCTGGAGAGGAAGGAGAAAGTCCGTGGCAGGTCAGAGGACCGATTGGAGAAAACGGGATGGATGGACGGCCTCCAGAAGGACGGGTGAGTCAGCTAGCTTGGAAAACCAAGCTTCCTTCCTTCCTTCCTTCCTTCCTTCCTTCCTTCCTTCCTTCCTTCCTTCCTTCCTTCCTTCCTTCCTTCCTTCTTTCCTACCTTCTTTCCTTCTCTCCTTCCTTCTCTTTCCTTCCTTCCCTCCCTCCCTCCTTCCTCCCATTCCCATCTTCTTCCTTCCTTCTTTCCTTCCTTTCTTTCTTCCTTCCTCCCATTCCCATCTCATTCCTTCTTTCTTTCCTTCTTTCCTTCCTTCCTTCCTTCCTCTCTCCCTCCCTCTATTTTCTTTTTCTCTCATTTTTTTGTCTTTCCTTGCTTACTTCCTAACTTTTCTCTTTCTTCCTTTCTCTGCTTCCTCTTCCTTTCTTTTTTTCTATCTTCTTTTTCCTCCCTCCCTTCTTTTTTATTTATTTATTCATCACACTTCTGTGCCACCCATCTCACCCAAGTGACCTTCCTTCCTTCGTCCCTTCCCTCCCTGCTAAAATTTTTCAACGCAGAATTACTCCAATCTTTTGCAAGCTACAGGTCCGAATCTCTGAACCTGCCAGGCTGCTATCCTGAATTTTACTCTTCTCCCCTCACCTCTGCCCTTTCCTCCTCGCTTCGCCCAGGGATCCCTTTGGGATCCACCAACTGGCTTCTCTGCTTCTGGAACTGGACAGTTCGGACGAGGCGTCGCGGCTGCTGTGCGCCGATGCTTTGTACCAACTGGATCGCCTGGAAGAAGCCCACAAGATCCTTCGGCTGGCCCTCTCCAAGGACTCGGAGAAATCGTCCCTTTTGGCCCGGCTGGCTCTTTTCCAGCTGAGGAAAGGCCGCGTCCCTGACTGCAACCAGGTGAGAAATCAAAGCTCCCTTCGCCGTCGCCCGAATTCCTGGGATTTTAAGCAACTTTATGAACTGGTTAATTGTTCTAACGGTCTGAAAATGTCTCCTTAGTTCCAGGTTGCTTCTCTCTTTGTGGGAGTATTGGGGTGGGGGGGGAAATCCACTTTTTCCCTGCAAAACAAAACGGTCAGCGAAGGCTGACCAATCTCACCTGTGTGCTTCTCAGCGAAGCACCTGCACACGGGAGATTGATTGCTGCAAAAGCTCCTTTAGGAAGAAAATATGAGAATGGTTTGTGGAAAAGCTGGTCCGGAAATACTAGCCAGTGTCCAGCAGAGGGCGCTCCTGCCTTTGAAATGGAAGAATGGGCCATTTCACAGGCATGCTTTGCATTATTAAGGAGAATAGGGGTATCAATAAATATGCCTCGATTTACCACCACAACGGAGCGCCAGATTTAGTGGCTTAAGACATTTGTTAAGTGAGGTTTGCCCCATTTTGCGACTTTTCCCACCACGCTTGTTAAGTTAGTAACCTGGTTGTTAAGCGAATCGGACTTCTCCCCCATTGACTTTGATTGTCAGAAGGTCTCAAAAGAGGGTCGCGTGACCCCAGTTGGGGACAGACTTAGCAACTGGTATTTCTGGGATTCAGCTCCCAAGTGTCCCGCATTCCTAGGCAGCTTAACATTTGAGGATGCCAACCACCGTCCATAATTCTCCTTTTCTTTCCCGCCTAGTACTTGAAGAAGTTGATTCAGACAGGCAATTTGTCCTGCCTCCAGGCCTTTGTGAAGGTTTTAAAAGAAGACGACCGAGTCCTGTGGAAAAGCCACTGTCACACCAGGGCTGTGGCTGTCCTGCAAAACGAACCAGGCGAGGTTTATCTGAAGGAAGCCGTTGCCTACCTCTCCTTGGCCATCCCCGCGGGCGGTGAGACGATCCCAAATTATGTTCCTTTCCTTTAGCACAGTAGTTCTCAACCTTTTTAATGCCGCAACCCCCAACCGGTCGTAAGTCGAGGACTACTCAACCGGTCGTAAGTCGAGGACTACTCAACTGGTGCAGCACCGTTTGCAGAATGGGACTTTTGGCGGGCTCAGCAGGGCAGAGACAGCCTGGACAATTCCTATTGGCTTTTGAAAGCCAATAGAATTAGACTCTATTCAAGAGAGTCTATTCTATTGGCTTTCAAAAGCCAATAGAATAAAAGGGAGTAGCACAGCTAAGGAAAAGGGGGGGGGGGGAACTGGCGGACTGCGTTGTTTGGCGACCCCCGTGAAATGGTTGTTCGACCCCAAATGGGGTCCCGACCCACAGGTGGAGAACCACTGGCTTAGAAGTTGCCTTCCTCTGCTCTCTTTCCCTCTTTTCCAGCAGAAAAGTTTCTGCCCTCCCTTTTGCGTCCAAAAACAACGACCCTCTGGGGTAGGCTGGTTGGCTTAGAAGTCTCTGGGGAATCCTGGGAATTGAAGTCCACGTGTCTTAAAAGTGGCCGAGATTGGAAAAACACGACACTGGAATGCCTCTGATGAAAGTCTTTCACATTTTTTAAAGTGAATGGCTGAAAGTTGGAAGGGACCTCAGAGGTCTTCTAGTCCACCCCTCCCCTGCTCAAGCAGGAGACCCTATTCTGTTCTGGATAAATGGTTGCCTAACCCTTTCTTGAAAACCTCCAGTGATGGAGCACTCACAATTTCTAGAGGCAAGCCGTTCCACGGATTAATTGTTCTCACAGTCAGGAAATTCCTCCTTAGTTCTAGATTGGATCTTTCTTTAATAATCTTCCACCCGTTAATTTAATAATCTTTAATCTTTTTGGGGAAACCCTGCAGTTTCCTTCAGATAACAGAGATTGGAATCTAGTTAATGGAATAAAGGGAGAGTCTCCAATTAGCAATTGACTGGCTATTCTTATTGAACGATGTTTTCTTTCTTTTCCTTCACACTGTCTTTTTATTCCTCTATCTCTTCCCCCCACCACCACCCCCAGTTTGTGTTAGTTTTTACTGTTGTAATTGTAACCTCTAATAAAATTATTCATTAAAAAAGCGGGGAGGCTGCCAGCTCTAAGGATGAGACAGAAGGGCAGGGTAAAAATGTTTTTTCAAATCGGAATAAACATATTGTCCCTTTCAAGGTTAATGTATCCAGATGGAAAGCACTGAATCCATTTATTTTTTTTATTTTTGCCTAGGGGGTAAGGCTGTCGATTCCCTTCTGCTGCGCGCTCGTTGTTACGGGCTGCTGGGACAGAAGAAAACAGCCATATTTGATTTTAAGGCTGTCTTAAAAGAAGATCCGAGAAACACCCGGGCTCTTTGTGGGAAAGCGTTCATTCACCTGGCCCTGCATCAGAAGAAGGTGGAAATTGCATTTCATTGTTTTGATTGTTGTTTTTGAATATTCATCATAATGATAGAGAACGGAGAGGAAAGAAGGGAGGGAGGGAGGGAGGGAGGGAGGGAGGAAGGAAGGAAGGAAGGAAGGAAGGAAGGAAGGAAGGAAGGAAGGAAGGAAGGAAGGAAGGAAGTCAGACCCAGCTGATAAAGGGATGACGAACAGAGACAAAATACATCGGTGAATTAGAATTACTTCAGCTTCTCAGCCCGTTGCAATCAAGTTCAGCGAAGCCCAAATGTTGCGAGATGTCAAATTGGATCCATTATTGCTTCAATTTTTAATTGAAGTTGGAGAAACGCAGTCCTATTCCGTGCCCCTTGCTTCCTTAGATCTTCCCAAAAGGAAGGACTTCAATGCTTAGACCATGTCTCCACTCTCCTCCGCAGGAGTCAACACAAGATCTGATCTCAGCTCTCCAAGGGGATCCAGCCTCAGCTATGGCCGAAATCTGCTCTCTAAAGCCGGACACTCAAATCCAAATTCGCTCTTGGCTGCTGGAGTACTGCAAGGATGCGTTGATGGACCTTGGCCGTAGCCAAGACCCCCTTGCGGCAGAAACCTTGAAGGACCTCTCCAAAGTGGGAGAAGCCTTGGTGGAAATGGACAACCAGGACAACGAAACCCACATCCTTTGTGTTGACCTCCAAATCGCAAGGGGTAGGAGAGATCAGGAATAACGTCCAGGAGAACAGGTCCCCAAATTGGGGAGCAGGAAGGACAGGTGTCCCAAAGGTTTTTTTTTTTTTTTCAGGAGGCAACTGGACTTTCTTGTTTTTCTTTGAAGACGTTTCTCTTCTCATCCAAGAAGCTTCTTCAGCTCTGACTGGATGGTTGGGAGTGGAAGGATCTGAAGTGAGAGCTGAAGACGTTTCTTGGTTGAGAAGCAAAATGTCTCCAAGAAAAATGAGAACATCCAATTGCCTCCTGAAAAAAAAAGCATCTTTGGGACCACCATGGATGACTGAGAATCTCCATAGACAAAAGGACAAGTAGGTCTAGCTTGGACACCAAGCTTATTTAGATATTTCTCCTCTAGGTACCTACTACTGGAACATTAAAGTTGGGTGTCCTAGCTATGGACCGATCTTCCCTCCACAGCAGCATGGCTATTTCTATCCTTCAGATTTGAAAACACCCCGCTTTGATGAACACCCCACATTTCTACAGCTGTTTGTCAAGTGTCACGGTCCAGTTGAGCATCACCCATCCCTTTTGAGGGACAGGGATGTGGGGAGAACCCTTTTACCCGTTATATTGAAGAGGAAGAATGGAGGAAAAAAATGAGAATAACTTATTGGGTTCATCGCTAACACTCCAAGTTAAAAGAGGATTTGTCTAGCTGTTGATTTTGTCTAACTTCTGTCTTGATTTTGGCTGGCAGGAAGACCCAAGACTGCTCTGTCGTATCTCCAGAAGATCTTTGGGCAAAGTGAACCCAACGATGCCGTCAACTCTCGGCTGGGAATTCTGCAAGCGATATTGGGGAACTTGAACGGAATCCACATTTTAGCCACCTTAGCAGCAAAGGAACACAAGGACTTAGAGCACCTGATGGGGTTTTTAGATGCCAACCAGCGGCTAAATCTTGCTCAGGTACGTCCACCACCCACTTAAATAACACATCAAACCCAGGTTTAGAAAACAAAGCCACTACGTTCTCATCTTGTGGGACATCCAAGAAATCCTATTTATTCTTGGTTTTTTTGGTTTAACCGATGTGGAAAGACAACGTACTTTTGATTCTAAGGCACTTTGACAGTTTAAACGCTACATTTAACAGAATGACAGAGTTGGAAGGGATCTTGGCGGTCTTCTGGTCCAACTCCCCTGCTCAAGGCAGGTGATCCTACATCATTTCAGCCTATGGCTGTCCAATCTCTTATTAAAAGCCTCTTATTAAAAGCACCCACAATCTCTGGTGGCAAGCTGTTCCACTGATTAATTATCCTCACTGTCATGAAATTTCTCCTTAGTTCTAGGCTGCTTCTCTCCTTGGTTAGTTTCCATCCGTCGCTTCTTGTCCTGCCTTCAGGTGCTTTGGAGAATAGCTTGACTCCCTCTTCTTTGGGGCAGCCCCTGAGATACTGGAAGACTGCTATCATGTCCCCCCCTCCTCCTTCTCTTCATTAAACTAGACCTCCCCAATTCCTGCAACTGTTCTTTGTATGTTTTCGCCTCTGGCCCTCTCATTTTTAAGGGCTGTGTTTCAAAAGGCCCCAGGTCACCACACTTCTGGACCACTGAGATGGTCTTCAGGTTAGAGACGAAGGTTTGGAAGACCTGCAGAAGGCGAGCATTTTGATTCCCAGGCAAAGCACAGTCAGAACATCTCAGCCTCCTGAACTTTTTTGTCGGCTTGGATGTGTGACATCACGCTAAGCCACCTAGGTGTGTGATGGAGAATTAAGCCAAGGCAGAACTGGGGTAACCACCATCATCTTTATCTCTAGGTTGCAGCCAGAGAAGCGAAGGCAATGCTGAAAGACCAGTGTCCCCTAGGAGCTGTCAAATACCTCACCTTAGCTACCTTGGCAAGCCACAATAACCCACAATATCTTCGCCAGCGGGCTGCTTGCTGGACCCAGTTGGAAGATTACCGGAGCGCTCTGGCAGATATCCAGATGGTGGTGCGAAAACACAGCACCAACACCTTGAAAACTCAAATTGGGGACTTCTGTTCCTGGGGACACCTGCTGCTGTCCACTTCGGAGGAGGAGCTGGCCGTAAAGCAATTTATTCACGCCCTACAGCTTGACCAGCCCTTGGCCCTGAGCCATGTCCTCGCCGATCACAGGAGGGAGGAGGTATCCAAAGCCTTCCTACGGACCGCCCACACTTATTTCGCAGCTGGCCATTACGAAGAAGCGTGGACGACTGCAAAGTTTGGCCTCCTGGTTGACCACAACAGCCCTGGCCTTCAAAAGCTAAAAGCCAGAATTAAACGGCAGGCCTCGGGTTGCGGAATTCAATAACGTGTTTCTTGTTATCGATTTAATTAAGTCTAACAATCGCATCGTTCTTGGTGTTTTTTTTTCTCCTTTCCTTTTGCTGGCTACAAAATTCGGTTAACTAAAGAGGGAGACATTTGATTGGATAACCAAGTTTTGGAGGAAGAATTTGACTTATTAAGCAGTTTCTTGAGCTTTTTTTTCCAACATGTGAAGTTGAATGCTTCAACTTCAGACTTGTCTCCTGCTTCCTCTCACTTCCTGCTTGGGCAGTTACCTGGTTTTAACTTCCTGGAAGAAAAGCAGAAGCCGTTTCATCCTCGTTTACCCCTCTGTGAATATCTAGGCAACCTTTTTGTCTTCGGATGTGCCGACTTCATTTCCCTTCGGTCCTCGGCCAGCATGAGTTGGCACGGAATCAGTAAAGGACCCGTCTTGTCCTCAAGTCATAGAATCACAAGGCAGGAAGGGACCTTGGAGGTCTTCTAGTCCACCCCTCTTCCAAGGCAGGAGACCTTACACCATGCTGGACAAGCGGCTGTCCAGTCTTTTTTTGAAGGTCTCCAGCGATGGAGCACTCATACCTCCAGGAAGCAAATGAAGACAATGTCCTAGCTCACGGGGGTCTCCAGGCTTGCCCACTTTCAAGACTTGTGGACTTCAACTCCCAGAATTCCTCAGCCATCCATCTCCTTAAGTAAGATGAGGACTCTCAACCGAACATCCAAAGTTCTGGAGAACCTCTGAAGACATTTGAGGTCCTCCACCTTCCGCGCCTGGGACACCATGCTTGAAAGGCTGCGCTTAATTCAACGCAATTAATATGATTGCTGCGTGGATACAAAAAGGCACCACGTGCCCCTTTTGTTCACACTCAAAATTACAGCCCAGTGAAAATTTTTGCCAGTTAAAGCAAGTTTGGGCAAGGCCAGATACAAAGACTGCACGTTTTTCTCTTCCTCAACCTCAGCATCCTGTCAGTAACTTTTTAAAAAAAAAAAAAAATCCGTAATTAATCCTTAAAAATTAATCATAATCCTTAACCACAATCCTTCATCCTTACAATTCATCATAACCCTTTACAATCATTCTCAACTCTTAATCAATCCTTCATCATCCTTAATGTCCTCAATTTACAGCAGTTCGTTTAGTGACGGTTTGAAGCTACAACGGCACTGAAAAAGGTGATTTATGACCGTTTTTTCACACTTACGACCGTTGGAGCATCTCCGTGGTCACGTGATCGAAATTGGCAACTGACTGGTATGTATGACGGTTTTGCAGCATCTCCCGGGGTCAAACTTCTGACAAGCAAAGCCAAATTCACTTGACAACTCTGTAACTAACTTAACAGAAATTCACAGAAATTTAAGTCGTGCTCACAAGCCGACAACTACGTGCCCTAATTAAGCCAAGGAACAATTACAGGAACGGGAAAGTCTTTGAGTCCATTTACCGTGCCAAGATTTAAAATCCTTCTTCAAGGAAGATCGGGAATCCCCTCTTTCAAATCCGTTTTGTTTATTTCTTGATTAATTCGATTTTAATCCGGTCTTTAATACCCCACCATTAACCCAAAGGCAAACTATACATAATTTTCACCCTCCCTCCCATTTCTGTGGGGAGTGAGGTTAAAAAGTAAATATTAAGGGGAAACAAGTTCCCAACGGAAAAAAAAAAAACAAAGATTGGAGAGTAGAAGAAATTTGCCCGAAAATTTGTTCTTTTTTTAATCAGCAATTATTCTATACAGTAGTGCAGTGTTTCTCAACTTCAGCCCCTTGAGCATAGGTGGACTTCAACTCCCAGAATTCCCCAGCCACGTAGCAGACAAATTTTGAGTTTATTTATATATCATATTTAGAAACGGTTCCTCTCCGTCCTGGAGAAAAAAAACTACGTTAGATTTGTTAGAAAGCATTGCAAAGCATTCCAAGGACAGAGTAAGTTGTTTGTCCGTGATCCACATATACACACTTTTGCAATTCCTTCTCCTTTCCACCCTGTTTCTCACTGAAAAGATGGGTTATATTTTTGCAATACAGACAGTCCTCGGCTCATTTAATTGACTGTTCGAAGTTGCAAAAGCACCAAAAAAAAAAAAAAAGATTTACGGCCATTTTTCACACTGACGACCGTCGTCCCATGAACAAAAATCAGTTTTGCTTGACAACTGGCTCATATTTATGATGGTCATCCCCTTTTGTGACCATTTAACAACAGGGGCAAGAAAGAGTCGTACAAATATCACACTTAGCAACCAAACTTTTGGGCTCCGTTGTTGTAAATCGAGGACTACCTGTATTCAGATGGCCTTTCCTTTTGGAATCGTGGCGTCGGAAGGCTGGATGGGACCTCTGAAGGTCTTCTAGTCCAACCTCCTGCATGCTCGCCAGAGACCGGGAAAAATTGTGGCCCTTATTGTCATTTTTTTTCCTAGTGTTCTTTGTCTGGGAAGATCAGTCTTGCTTTTCCTTGGGAAGAGAGCTTGGCTCACTCTTTAGATCTTCCTGTGTTTCAGCTTAGCCCACCTTCTCTAGCTGAATCTGGAGCAGGATCCTTTCAGAAAGATCCCAACGGAGAAGGTCCAAGTGATCCATTACAAATCAGCTTCCTCGGAGTCTTTTCCCACCCATAATCGCACAAGGAGTGGCCGGCCACAGTAGTGTTGTAAACCTTGTCGCCTCTCAAAGGTTTGCGTAACTTGGCTGTCCAAGATTCGGGTTAGTTTCCTGCACGGGTTTTACCATACTTTCCTTCTCTGGCACGGTGTAAGGTAGTTCCTCTGCCTAAAACCAAGATAATTTTTTTTAAAAAAAAAATCATTACATGATTCAGAATTTACACTCATTTATCAATGAGAATTAGATGGGGCACAACCTTCCCCTAGGTCTTTGGGTCAGGGGACACAAAGAATCATGGAATTCTGGAGTTGGGGGGTCCCTGAAGGTCATCTAGTCCAACCTCCCATTGTGCAGGAAAACATAATTAAAACCGTCCCCATAAGGTGGCCCTCCAGCTTCTTAAAAGCCGCCAGAGATGGAAAACCCACAGCATAATAATAATAATGATAATAATAATAATAATAATGATGATGATGATGATGATGATGATGAAGTTGGAAGGGGCCTTGGAGGTCATCTAATCCAACCCCCTGCTCAGGCAGGAAACCCTATATACCATTTCAGACAAACGGCTTCTGTAAAATGGATTGTACCATTATTATATGGATTGTACCATCAGCAAAGGTTTCACAGCTGAATTTTTTTTTTTTTACAATTCCCCCTGAAAGGATGAATGAAGTTCTTTTGTGTTGCTTCCCCTCCCGTGGCTGCCATTTTGTGACAGCTCCCACGGTGTCGCAGCTTTGAGGACGGGAGAATTCGCAGGAAAGGAGACCTCAGGTTTTGTGCGTGAAAATGCTTGATTTTTTTTTAATTAATTGTATAGTCTCATTCTCGGAGCATGGGAATGACGAGAAATTAAAGCGGGACCCCGAAGTTATCAAATCCAAAGGGCATTGCAAGACTGAGCAGGGGGTTGGACTAGATGACCTCCAAGGTCTCTTCCATAATTATTATTATTATTATTATTATTATTATTATTATTATTATTATTATTATTATTATTATTATTATTACTTTTTGGTTAAAACAAACAAACAAACAAAAAACGCCTCCTGCTTACCTGTCTTTTGCCGAGTGCTGCAAACCAAAAAAAAGACATTTTCTTAGAAATGTGCATTCTGTTTTACTGAACATTAAAAGGCTAAATTAGCAAAACCCCTCCCACTCCCACTTATTTTCTCCCCAACCAGTGAAACTTTTTATGCTTAGATGGGGGAAATACAGAATTTATGGCACGCTGGCTGAGGAATTCTGGGAGCTGAAGTCCACCAGTCATCGAAGGGCCAAGATTGAAGACCCCTGTCTTAGATGGTAAACTAACCTTGGCATTTTCAGCCAAGGATAGAATAGAATAGCAGAGTGGGGAAGGGACCTTGGAGGTCTTCTAGTCCAACCCCCTGCTCAGGGTGTTGCTGACCTGATCATCTTTATAGTTTTACTCTGGAAGCAAAACTAATTCATCACCTTTATTCCCCCACTTTGTGGCTTGCTTCAAAATAGGAGTAAAAAAAAAAAAGATCAACTGTTTATAGCTATTGTAATTGGCACTGATATCATTATAACTGCCATGTACATACACACACACACACACACACACACACACCTACCTACCTTTCAGGCACTTTTTATTTTTCCACAGTACAAAGGTTAAAACCGGGGCCAGGATCAGCAAACTGATGATTACAGGCAAAATTATTTCAAGGTATTTTGGTTGGGGCCCACAGACCACATCGGAAGTGGCATTGCCTGTGTGTTTTTCGAGTAAGCCTTTCTCACTGCAACTGAGGAAAGACAACAAGAAACATTGAAGGAAAGAAGAAGGAGGGGAGGGGAGGGAGGAAGGAAGGAAAGAAAGAAAGGAAGGAAGGGAAGAAGGAAAGGAAAAGAAACATTGACAGAAGAAGAAAGGGAAGGGAGGGAGGGAGAGAAAATGGGAAAGGAAAAGAAACCTTGAAGGAAAGAGGAAGGAGGGGAGGGTGGGAGGAAGGAAAGAAGGAAGGAAGGGAAACAGGAAAGAAAAAGAAACATTGAAGGAAAGAAAGGGAAAGAGAAGGAAGGAAAGAAGGAAAGAAAATAGGAAAGAAAAAGAAACATTGGAGGAAAGAAAGAAAGGGAAAGGGAAGGAAGGAAGGAAGGAAAGAAGGAAGGGAAATAGGAAAGAAAAAAAAACATTGAAGGAAAGGGAAAAGGAAGGAAGGAAGGAAGGAAGGAAGGAAGGAAGGAAGGAAGGAAGGAAGGAAGGAGAAAAGATAAAAGAATTGAAAATGCTCCTAAGTATTCATTCACCAGAGAGAGACAGTTCATTGTAGACAAACTGGTGAGGACAACAGCTAAAATTTGTGCAGATTGCTGGATTAAAAACCAGGAGAAGCAGAAATTATTAGAAAAAGAGAGAGAAGGATTTTTTTAAAGGACGTGGTTTCAAAGAAACCACATTAGTAAAGCAGCTGAAAGGTCCTTACTTGGTCCATTTCATGCAAGAAAATGACATTTTTTTAGCTGAAAATGTCCCCAGAGGACAGGGCTCAAATAGCACATCGTCATTTTCGGTGCCTGTAAAAATAACGAAAAAAGATTGACAGGGTCTCCGTAGGCTCAGCGCATGACGGAGCAAGAGAGAAGGAGCCTGTGAGTGGTTTTCGGCATCAGGGGAACAGTTTTACATATACGTAGTCCTTGATTTACGACAGTTCATTCAGTGGCCGTTCAGAGTTACAACGGCCCCCCCCAAAACCTGACTTAGGACCGTCGTTTCACACTTACACCCGTCGCAGCGTCCCTATGGTCACCTGATCCAAATTCACACGCTCGGCAACCGGTTCACATTTACGACGGTCGCCGTGTCCCGGGGGTGTCATGTGATCTCCTTTTTGTGGCCTTCCGACAATCAAAGTCAATGGGTGGCTTAACAACTGTGCGACTAAATAACTGCAGCGATCCACTTAACAGGTGTGACCAGAAAGGTGCGTCGTAGGGGTTCTTACCAAGTTGTGTCACCCTGAAGCCAGGAGGAGCGATTGTATGCCTCACACACACGTCGCAGGAATCTTCCCCCAGTTGGTGTATACAGAAAAAACCTGGCTGGCAGGTGCATTTTGTGTTCTTCGTGTAGTGGCACCGCTCTTTAACTTGCATGTGATTTCCTGCAAGGCAGAACGACACATGTTCACAAATGCTGGGTCCTCTTGAGGTCCTATAGCCCGACCCCCACCAGCCTCAATCTGCTTTGGCCAGTCTAGAGAAAAGAAGGACCGGGGGGGGGGGGGAAACGTGATAGCAGTCTTCCCATATTTGAGGAGCTGCCCCAAAGAAGAAGAGGGGGTCAACTTATTTTGCAAAACACCAGAAGGCAAGACAAGAAAAAAATAGATGGAAACTAATCAAGAAGAGAAGCAACCTAGAATTAAAGGAGAAACTTCCTAACAGTGGGGACAATTAACCTGTGGAACAGCTTCCCACCAGACGTTGTGGGTCCTCCATCACTGGAGGTTTTTAAGAAGAGATTGGATAGCCATTTTTCTGGAATAATCTAGGCTAGGGTTTCCTGCCTGAGCTGGGGGTTGGACTAGAAGACCTCCAAGGTCCCTTCCAGCACTATTCTGATTAATTGATCTATTGATTGCATTTTCCTGGTGGCTAGGATAAAAATGGGAGGAAGAAAAAAAAAAAAAACGGGGGTAACAGAAAACCCGTTTCCTAAACTCGAGCAATCCCGCCCAGAGAATCCCTCGGCTAATCTGCTCGTTAGATCGATCGGTTTGTCCCTTTACCTGGAGGGCATTCCCGGCACTTTAAGCAGTTGGTCAATCCGTTGGGATGCTCGGTAAACCAGCCAGGGTTGCAGGAAACGCAGGATGTACCCGAACCCCTGGTGCAGTGTCTTAAAACTCGGAGTCCTAGGTTAAAGAGATCCAAAAGAATCACAGAATCCTAGGGCTAGAAGGGGTTCTATTCTGATTGGTTGACTGATTGACTGATTGAAATGGTCTAGGGTCTCCTGCCTGAGCAGGGGGCTGGACTAGAAGACCTCCAAGGTCCCCTTCCAGCTCTATTCTGATTGATTGATTGATTGATTGATTGATTGACTGATTGATTGACTGATTGAAATGGTCTAGGGATCCTGCTTGAGCAGGGGGCTGGACTAGAAGACCTCCAAGGTCCCTTCCAGCTCTATTCTGATTGATTGATTGATTGATTGATTGATTGAAATGGTCTAGGGTCTCCTGCCTGAGCAGAGGGCTGGACTAGAAGACCTCCAAGGTCCCTTCCATTGATTGATTGATTGATTGAAATGGTCTAGGGATCCTGCTTGAGCAGGGGGCTGGACTAGAAGACCTCCAAGGTCCCCTTCCAGCTCTGTTATTCTATGTCCTGTGTTCAATCTCAACTCAACCTGTTTCTTCCACCCTTCAGCCCCTCTCCTTGCCATGCAGAACAGAGATTCTTCACCTACCTGCGCCACACTTGGGACAACACTCCCCCTCAATGGAGTATTCCCACGATTCACAGGAAGAGGCATTCCGAAGGAGCAGCAGGTGAATGACTACGGCCAGGCGAAGCATCTTTCATAGAAAGGGGGGAGGAGGAGGAGGAGGAGGAGGAGAAGAAGAAGACGAAGAAGACGAAGAAGAAGAAGAAGAAGAAGAAGAAGAAGAAGAAGAAGAAGAAGAAGAAGAAGAAGAAGAAGAAGAAGAAGAAGAAGAAGAAGAAGAAGAAGAAGAAGAAGAAGAAGAAGAAGAAGAAGAAGAAGAAGAAGAAGAAATATTTGTATTGCAAGGTAACAATTCCACTCCTTTTTTTTTATTTTTTAAAATTCTACAGTATATAATTGATTCAGAACTAAGGCGTGAAGCAAAGATAAAATCCAGTCTCAAAACTCCATTTTGCAGTTCAGTTCCCGACTGTCTGACTCTTGTTTTCCAAGCAGAGTTTACTCAGGACAAAAAAAAAAAGATTTATTTCTGGACTTTGCCCTAACATGTAATGTTTCGCTTCTGTAAATTTTTCCTGCTTCATTTGAGCAGCAGGATAGAAAGAATGGACAGGTAGTCAAGGACCGCATCTGAGCCCAAAGTCAGTTGTGATGTCTTGCCCCAGTTGTTGAGTTAGTAACACAGTCGTTAACTGAATCTGGCTGTTGACTTTGCTCGTCAGAAGGTCACAAAAAGGGGGTCACATGACCCCGGGACGCTGCGACCGTCATAAATACGAGTCAGTTTCCGAGGGTCTGAATTTTGATCACATGCTGCGACGATCGTAAGTATGAAAAATAGTGGAACAACCTGCCTCCAGAAGTTGTGAATGCTCCAATACTGGAAGTTTTTAAGAAAGAGACTGGACAGCTATTTATCTGAAATGGTCTAGGCCCAGGTTTCCTGCCTGAGCAGGGGGTTGGACTAGATGACCTCCAAGGTCCTTTCCAACTCTGTCATTCTATTCTATTCTATTCTATTCTATTCAACCTTCACTTGAAGGTTGTGGACATCACCCTCATGCATCAAACTGATGCTTTCATGATGCAGAATGGAGGAAGGATCACTGGGTGGTCTACTTTCCATCTCCGCTGCAGTTATGTGCAGAAAAAAGCGAAGAGCTGGAACAACCTATGGCCCTTCCCTTGGGAGCTGCTCCTTCAAATTATTCATAATCTTATTTTCAACGGAGTCAACTCAATTTGTGTAAAGATAAACAAACAAGCAAGAAAAGTTTGATATTCATTCCTCCACTTTTTAACTCTTACTTCTTATTCTTCTCATTCTCTGTCTCTGCTAGTGCCTGGATCTAATTTTCCGAGATATTTGTTTTTTCCCCTTAATGTTTCCTGGGGTTTTAGTAAACATGACAGCTGTTTTCCCGTTCAAAATTCCCAGCTGCGGTTCCCAAGGCAGCTGATATTTTTGGCCTACAACAGGAAATAATCGTTTGAGGTCCTAACTAGTAGTTCAGCTGTCGCAGCCTCAGATCCTTCTTGGGTCTGTACAGTTAGTCCTCGACTTACGGAAACCGAAAATTTCCGTTGCTAAGCAAGAGGGGCCATTAAGTGCCTCGTTTTACGCCTATTTCTTGCCGCAGTCGTTAAGCGAATCGCTGCCCGTTGTTCAGATAACCAGACGGTCGTTAAGCAAATATGGCTTCCCCATTGACTTTGCCGGTCAGAAGGTCACCAAAGGGGAAACCAGGGGACCCCGGGGCGCTGCGCCCATCATAAATACGAGTCACTCGGCAAGCCTCCGGATTTCGATCCCGCGACCACGGGGACGTAAGTGTGAAAAAAACGATCATCAGTCCCCTTTTATCCCCTCTCCAGGGTCGAACGGCCACTAAATGAACGTCGTAATTCGAGGACCGCTCGTAATTCCGAGAGTCTTTTTCGGAGAGCCCTTCCTGCATTGCACGGCGGTCGAGAACCAAGGAAATTGGGAATAGAAAATAGAAATAGAAATAAAATTAAATTATTTCTTTCCAGAGCTAAGGTGGAAGGAAATGGCAATTAAGCGCAGAAGATGAAATGTCCATTTGGTTTGGCAAAGGTGCAACCATCTTCCCGGATACGGCGAAGGGGGCAGGGGTCACCTGGCTTCCCAGCTAGGGAAACTTATATTTACATTTATTTAATCTTTGGCTCCAGCTTGCTGGCTGATTTGCAGAGCTGGGGGGAACAACCCGCAGGGCTTGTGATCTTGGAAATGACTCAAAGGCTCTTTTTTCCACGCCTCTCTCCAAGCTGACAGAGGGTAGCTACACACACACACACACACACACACACACACACACACACACACACACAGTTCAGGAGAAGGTTACTGAGAACAATTAATCAGGTTCCAGAAGTTGTGGGGGCTCCATCTCTGGGAGATTTTTCAAGAAGAGACTTTTAAAATTTAGAAGAGGGTTTGGAGTTGGCACAATCTCAATTTTCCACGTTTCCATAAGAAGAAGACCTGGGGAATTCCTGTTCTGTGCAAACAGCAGCTATACAACTGCTGTTTTGCAATAATTGCATAAAAGGGTTAGTTGACAGGTTTGCATGACCATGCACGGCCTCAAATTCTGCTTTTTTTTTTTTCAGGCACTGTAAGTAAGTCTAACTTTAACTAAAATTTAACCAGGAGCATGCAGATTTAAAAAGAGCCAGGAAAAATATTAGCTTAACCTGGAAAGTAAATAAGATGAAAGCAGAAATGAAGGCCCTGGTTTTTTTTCTTTTCATTTTTGCTGCACAAGCTGCAAAAAAAATCAGAATTGACTAGGTAGATCTTAACAAACGGCTTTGCAATGCATTTTCAGGCAAGTTCTACCCTGAGTCAGATTGAAATCACCAGGAAAAAAAAAAACCCTGTAGCTAAATTAGCAAAAAAAAAAAATGTGTTAATTCGTTTTAAAAAGCGGCTTTGATCCTTTGGCTGACTCAAATCTCCTTTCAAGGAAATGGAGAGGATATTCGACTCAAAAAATGAATCGCAACGCACTCTGGTCTTCCCGGAAAATGTAATTCTGCCCTTTCATTGGCACCTTTATCACTGTTTTTACTTTAACGCCAGCAACAAAACATTACAGGAAACGGTAAAATTTGGCATCAACTTTGCCTGAAAGAAAAAAAATCCATTGAAATCTGAGCACAAACCAGGTTGGTGAAAGTGGAATTTCCTCCAACTTTTTTCCACCTTTTAAAATGTAATATTTCCTGACAAGAAAAGAGAATTTCGAAGTTGGGAAAATTGGATTTTTCTTGACTAGGAAGAAGTCCGCTGGCAAATCATGAGATTCTTCTGTTTATGACACCGTCGGTATTTTTCTGCATTCTCCTCCGGATTTTTGCATCCAGGGAGTGGCCGGCCAGGCAAACACACACATACCAGAAAAAAGCGAGACGTGCAAAAAATAAAAATAAGCAATTCTCTGGGTTTTCCAGGTCCCACCCACTCAGGTTTTACTTAGCGCTTGTGGCAAAAAAAAAAAAAGCTCTTTTATTTTTTCTAAGAAAAAAAAAATCCCCATCCTGACAAAAAAGGGAAGATGTTGTTATTTTTCTTCTTTTCCTTTCTCTTTTAGTTCTGCGAGGAAGTTCAAAATTACAATTTGGGACTTTAAAGAACGGGAAGTGGGGAGGGGGACGGCCAGCCCTTCTGGGAATATGAAAAGATAGATCAAACTGGGGACTTGGGTGAAATTTTGTAGCTTGACAGAGATCTGGGATTCTCGGCCTGGCCTACTCCGCAGGGCTGTTGTGAAAACAGTTCCTACGGTGAGAACTTAACGGTCACAATTCTGCCCCAGCTTTTCGTTGCTAAGCGAGACGGTTGTTACCTAAGTTTTGACCCATTTTATGACTTTTTTCCCTTCCCAACTGCTGCAGTTGTTAAGTCAGTCACACGGTCGTTAAATGAATCTTCCCCCTTGGCTTTGCCGGTCCAAAGGTCGCAAAAGGGGGCTTGC
Organism: Crotalus tigris; assembly: GCF_016545835.1. Taxonomy (NCBI): domain Eukaryota; kingdom Metazoa; phylum Chordata; class Lepidosauria; order Squamata; family Viperidae; genus Crotalus; species Crotalus tigris. The sequence continues at coordinate 4,288,692 of NW_024098092.1, read as the reverse complement.
GAGATCCCCCCCCCGGGGACATAACTACGAGCCGGTTGCCCAAGCATCTGAATTTTGATCACGTGACCGCGGAGACGCAGGCAACGGTCGCTAAGTGTGAAAAACAGTCGTAAGTCACTTTTCCCCCCGGCGTTTGGCCCCACCCACCACTGACTTTAAACCCTCCCCCCAATCATTGTAGGGCTGTACCCCTGTCGGCACACCCCCCCAATCTGAGTCTCTGACCCCCAACTTTTTAAAAATATATATATATATATATAAATACAGTTACAATCCCCTAGCCACAAATAGCCCATTTTTTCTCCCTCCTGCATTTGGGAACTGAGTTCACACGACACATTTGAACCCCTCCATCTAAGGACGGGTTTTAGGGTTTTCCAGGGCACTTTTCTCATTGGGGGGTCAATGCCTGCCCCTGCAAATCTCTGCCAGCCGTGGGGAAGGAGGGGGGGGGACCCAGATTCTGCCTTGGAAGCCAATTAATGCTTCAAAATCTGGCATTGGCCCTGACTCCTGTTTTGTTCAGAGCATTTTCACTTTTGTTCCCTGAGTTACTGGAAAAAGGAAGAGAAAGACACACACCAAAAGACACCAGAGAGCTTCGCCTTGTCTCCAAGCCAGACAGTAGAAATTCACACTTCTTGCATGGCTGACCCCCCCCCCAACCGCAGCACAAGTTTCTAGTCCCTGGTGATAGCTGTCATTCACAGAATTGCAAGAACCCCACCAAAACCAACCACCTCTGAATAATAATAATAATAATAATAATAATAATAATAATAATAATAATAAAGAGCCCTTCTGCTTTCTTTTACCCACCTCTGCTTCAAGTGGCAGACCGTTCCACCGGCTAATATTTCCTGGCTCTGAAGGGCGACTGAAAGCTTTTGCTATATAGATTCTCTTCCATTTTAAAGCATGGACTTACCAGGAACATGTTCCCCCCAATTACAGCGATCCCAGAGAGAGAAGGAAAGCCATAGGATCAAGGCTTTCTGAAGTTGCTTTCCAGTCAATGGCTTCCCTGCACGGCATCCCAAACTTCTTCCGATCGTTTGATTTTATTTATTTTGTTAATTCCTCTGAAATTAGCCCTTTCTCTCCTGGAGAAAGTGTTTTTTTTTCCCCTCCAGCCAGAGAGATCCAGTCTTGTCGAAAGTTGAAGTGAAAATGAAAATAATTTTCTCTCCAGCTCTCACAGTAGCCTCATTTCCTGATCTGGATCCTTTGTGTATATTGTTTATTCAGCGAGTTTCCTTGCTGCCAGCTCGGAAAACCTGATCAAGGTCTTCTTTGATTCTGTGTTCTGGTTCGTTGCACAGTGACAGCCAGATGTTTAGCCTGGATTTTGCAATTTTGTGCAGCTCTCCAGTCTTGGAGAGGCAGATGTTTCATAATGTGAAAGAGAGCGTCGCAGGATGTCAGCTGTTCCCAGCCAAGTAGCCTTTTGCAACTGACCGATGCTGGTGTTGTCAACACCAAGGGTTTTATTAGGGTGGGTTGCATCATTTCAGCCAGATGTTTAGCCTGGATTTTGCAATTTTGTACACCTCTCGAGTCTTGGAGAGGCAGATGTTTCACAATATTAAATATAGCAGAATAGAATAGAATAGAATAGAATAGAATAGAATAGAATAGAATAGAATAGAATAGAATAGAAGCTGGAAGGGACCTTGGAGATCTTCTAGTCCAGCCCCCTGCTGAAGCAGGAGAACCTACACCATCTCATACAGGTGATTGTCCAGTCTCTTCTTAAAAACCTCCAGTGATGGAGCGCCTACGATTTCTGAATTTATTTCATTTCATTTCATTTCATTCATTCAGCTGGTATCACCACCCATCTCCCATCGGTGCCTTGCTTAAAACTGAAATTAAGATTCAACTGTTTTATCTTAATGGAGACAGTTAATCATTTCTGCCTATCTCGGCCTTTGCCTAAAAATCTTGCTGATTTCTACGGCTGGCTAAGATCACATTTCCTTTTGCAGCCCTTCAGATTGGCGGGTAAAAAAATGTTGCTGACGCAGCAGAGAGATTTTTTTTTTTTAATAAAAATGGAGACTTCAGCTTCTTTAAATGGAAAACAGACAATATTGGTTTTCCCCTGCAGTTACTTCTCTCTGTTTTTAACACCCGGTTACTAAGATCTATGGTTGGTCTCCCTTCCTTTTGCTTCAGATCCTTATCTGTGGGTTTGGAAGGAGGAAGAATTAAAATGAACAACGCTTTTTTCTGAAGTTTTAGTGGTTGGTTGGTTTTTTTCCCCATTCTTTGCTCTTTCTTTCTTTTTTTCTTTTTTTCCTTCTTTCTTTCTTTCTTTCTTTCCTTCCTTCCTTCCTTCTCTTTTTCTTTCTTTCTTTCCTTCTTTCTTTCTTCCTTCTTTCTTTCTTTCTCTTTCCTTCCTTCCTTCTTTCCTTCCTTCTTCTCTTTTTCTTTCTTTCTTTCCTTCCTTCCTTCTCTTTCTTTCTTTCTTTCTTTTTTCTTCTTTCTACTTTGCATTTATAAAAGAGTTTGTATTTCAAACTCTCAAAACTTCCAGAAGTTGGGGGAGTTTTGAATTCAAAATATTCAGGATATTTTGCCCCCAGCGTGGCCCACCTTGCAGGGTTATTGTAAAAGATGGAGAAGAACACTATCCGGCGCTTTTGAACAGAAATAAACCCTTTTTTGCAGGACTTTCATTCCATTTCTGGCCGCTAGAGGGCAGGAATGAAGCGCTATGATTTCAGCCTTTTGCAATCGCCGGAGAGAAGCTTACGATAAATATCTTATTTCAGTGTATAAAGATTGAAGTATTTGATGAATAACTGGCTCAGGAGAGGTTTTTCACCACCACCCCGTCCCCACGGGACATGCCCTTTGTTTCAAACCTCAGAGTTAAACCACCAGCTCTCTTGCCCCACCCAGGATTATGAGTTCTTTTTTTGACCTCTTCTTTTTCAAGCCGCAAGAAATTGGGGATGGGCTATTAACCACTGATTATTAGGGAAATATTATTTCTGGCGGAAAGCAGTCTATGTGTCTGCTAAGAATCGAAAATTGGCATTGTCATTTAACTGGACAGCTATTTGTCTGAAATGGTCTAGGGTTGGACTAGAAGACCTCCAAGGTCCCTTCCAGTTTTATTTTAATTGATGGATTGATTCATTGATTGATTGATATGGTACAGGGTCTCCTGCCTGAGCAGGGGGTTGGACTAGAAGACCTCCAAGGTCCCTTCCAGCTGTATTCTGATTAAAATAGTATAGGGTCTCCTTCTTGAGCAGGGGGTTGGACTAGAAGACTTCCAAGGTCCCTTCCAGCTGTATTCTGATTGATGGATTGAAATGGTCTAGGGTCTCCTGCTTGAGCAGGGGGGTCAGGCTAGAAGACCTCTGAGGTGGGGAGCTGTGTAGGATGCCCCATAGCTACAAAAAATCTAAATATCTGTTGCAGGAAAAGTTGGAAAAAATGGCGTGGAAGAGCATGACATTGGACCTTTTTTAAAAAAACTCTTTTTTTCTTTTTTGAAGGCTCACAAAGCCAGGGAGGATGTATTTATTTATAATTTCCATACACACACACACCCCCAATGAGGCCCAGAAAACAGAGACACGGTTGCCTTTTTCAGGTCTGTATTTATTTTCTCAAACAAACCGCATACACAGTATGCCCACTGCAGAACAAACGCCCCCCCCCCAGACACACCCTCCTTTGTCGTCCCCCTCCAAGACACAGCAACGCTGGTCTGAAAGGAGACGTCCAACTTCCCCCCCCCACACACAGCACCCCACAAACGCAGGCCGTCCTTTTACTTGCCAAATGTATGACATCCAACCATTAAGCACCCCTTCTCTTTAATATAAAGCAAGACGTGGGCTTTTCCTAGGAGAGGAAAAAGGGGTCCCAAACCCACCCCCCTTCGCGGGTGGGTGGGTTGCAAAGCAACTTTTTTTCCCACCAGCTAAACCTGGTTAGAGCAGCAGGGAAACCAGGTTTCTTAACACTCTCCTCACGTGGGACCAGGCGGCTAAAAAGTCCCACCAGCCACCTGGTGCGTTTCCAGGCGGGCCTTTCTCACTTCCCCTGTCCCCTCTGCCAGCCTCACCCTCTGCTTCCCCTCCTCTTGAGAATAAATAATATTCTTTCTTTTTTTTTCCAAAAGGGGAAAGAGACATCAAATCCTTCCCCCAAAAGGAAGGAAACAAAGAGGAGGCCGGCTAATAAATCAAAGGAGAAGAGTCTTCCTTCTTCATCCTCTATTGGACTCGATCCATGGTCGCCAAAGAGATCGGAGGCTCTTGAGAGCGGGTTGCGTCCAATGAGCAGACGACGACGAGGCGGGCAGGGGTGTGTGTTGAAAATGATACATCAGCTTCTTCTGAGTCTGGGGGTGGACTTTGTGAAGGAGCAGGAACCGGGAGACCTCTTGAAGGCATCTGGCGTAGCCTTCTTGGAAGTCCACTTCCCTCTCCTTGGGAGCGGACCCTGTTGGGAAAGCCACCCAAAAAAAATATTGACATTTACTTTTTCTGCATCAAGCTTCTAGTCCCTTTGAAACCCCTTGGGAGGCAAGGTTGACGCAGTGGATCACAAGGGTGCAGGGTGGGGGAAGTGTGCCCATTTTCCAGGCATCCACCGGCTCAAACACGAAACCGGTGCTAAATCACCCCAAACGGGATAAAATTGGTTTTTCTTTGAGTAAAGCACACAAACCCTTTACCCATCCGAACAGGGACATTTAAATTGACTTAAAAGGGTTTCATGACACTGGGTAACAAGGACTTTCTGATCAGCAATGCTGGAATTAAGGAAAGAAAAACTCTCTGCGCTAGATGTTGCTTTGAACCCCATCAAGGTTAGCTAGGGGTTAGTTAGGGCCATCCTACCTTCACCCCACTTGTATTTTGCCTCCTCCCTTGGCTCCCTTTGCTCATTTTAATGTAAATACCCATCCTTTTTGAAACTTTTCACGTTTTATACTGCTGTTTTTAACCTCTCGCTAAGAGTCACCCAACAGTGAGATAGGCAGCATACGCATTTAATAAACCGATCATTAAAAATAAATCAGGCTATCTGTAGCCCAAATGGAAAACAAAAGCGAAAACAAGAGTTGGAAGGGACCTCAAAGGTCTTCTAGTCCAACCCCCCCCGCCCGCCCGCCCGAGCGGAAAACCCTGTTGCCATTTCGGACAAGTGTCTGTCCAGTCTCTTCTTGATTGATTGACACACCTGTACTCTGCCAGCGGCTGTGATGCTTCAGGTAGCCGACGGCCGTTTCAAGGACGTCGGCCTTCTCCAGCTTGGAACCGGCCTGCTGGCTTTGCAGCTGCTTCTCCAGCAGCTGTTTCAGCTGCTCGATGCTGCTGTTCATGCGGTCCCGGCGCATTTTTTCAATCATGGGTTTTCTCAGCTGCCAGAGAAGGAAGGAAGGAGAGAGAGAGAGAAAAAAGGAGGTGCATAAAAAGACTTGAAACAGCATCTCACCTTAAAGTCCGCTGCTTTTTTGTTTTGTTTTTTCTTTACCCCCTCCCCAGTTTTCAATTTCTACTCACTTTGTTTTTCTCCTTAGGGGTCAGCAGCCTGTTTTGGTCCAGGAAGATGAGATTGGAAGGCGTCATCCTTGCTCAGCTAGAGGAGAGGGGGAAAAAAACAAAAAAACTCGCTTTGCAACCCAGATTCTCTCCTCCATCCCATATTTATACCCCCAAACTTTGGTGAGTCTTTTCATCCTCACGGTTTCCCACAGTCCTCAGCCAATCAGGATTAAGCGGACCCTCTGGAAGGAGGGGGGGAGGAAAAAAGGGAGGTGGGAGAGGAAAAAAACCCCCAGTGTGTGTGTGTTTTCCATGCTCCATCAGTGGTCAATAAAGCATAATGACTCTCTCTTTTTTAAAAAAGAAAGAAAAAGAAAAGAGAGCAGGTGGAGAATCCGAGATACGCCAAAAATTAGGGATTATGTCTTCCAAGCGCAGTTGGGGAGCTGGGAATGCGGAGATGGCCATCACCACAAGGCGCGCTTTGCAGCCATTAAAAAAAAAATGGAAAGAGAGTATTTTTTTTTAAAAAAAAAATAAAGCCCCCAAATAAATGCCTGTATTTGGAAACAGGGCCTGCTAAATTCCTGCTAAGTGAGCTCTTGCAAGCGTTTTCTTCCTTTTCTCTTTTGCTCCTGCAGAGAAGCACAAATCCCTGCAGGGAGAGAGCTAACCCCTCAGGAAGAAAGTATGATTTTTAATCTGACATCAATTCCTCTGGAGAAGAGACCTTTCCAGAGGTGAAATTATCTCGATCCCTTCACCTGAGTTGCCAGGAAAGGGAATAATAATAGTAGTAGTAGTAGTAGTAGTAGTAGTAGTAGTAGTAATAACAATAATAATAATAATTGGATCCACACGCAGCAGGGGGATGGACTGAAAGACCTCCAAGGTCCCTTCCAACTCTGTTATTCTGTTATTTGTTTAACCAAAGGCAAGGTTGGCATAACGTAGTTTCCCAAATCACACCAACAGCTACCACGTTGTTGTGAAGACAAGCATTCAAATTTGATTCCTGGTGCGGAATAGAGACATTAGAGCAACAACCTTGGAAGATTTTGCAGAGAAGGTTTGAGTACAATTGTGTACATCGAGTAGAAACAAGAGATATAGATAGATAGATAGATAGATAGATAGATAGATAGATAGATAGATAGATAGATAGATAGATAGATAGATAGATAGACAGACAGATAGATAGATAGAATTGATAGATGGATAGATAGATAGATAGATAGATAGATAGATAGATAGATAGATAGATAGATAGATAGATAGATAGATAGATAGATAGATACAGAGAGAGAGATAAAGATAGATAGATAGAGATGATTGATAGATATATAGATGATAGATAGATAGATATAGATGATAGATAGTGACAACAAAATTATTATTCTATTCTATTCTATTCTATTCTGAATTCTATTCTATTCCTATTCTATTCTATTGATAGATGATAGACAGTGAAAATAAAATTATTATTCTATTCTATTCTGTTCTGTTAATTTCCAGGAGAGGCTGGGAAGTTTTAACAATGGGAAAAACATTGTTTTTCTCTCCCCTCCAAGACTTTAGAAGATAGGATGGGATGTACGTAGGCAATAAAGACATAAAAACCCGGTGCAATTTGCTTCGTCCAGGTCACAGGCCTTTCCAAATTGTAGCCCGGCGTGTGATTTTTAGTGCCCAGCGTGGATTTGAAAGACATTCTTTCTTTCTTCCATGATTGCCAGATGTGTTTTTTTGTTTTGTTTTAAGGCACATGCAAGATTTCAAAAGGGGAAAAAAAACAACAACAACACACCAAAACTTTTCAGTCCTCTTTTCCCAGATGGGCCACCTCCTTTCCCACTGAACACAAAGCCAAGTCAAGGAGTGTAACTAATGTGGGTTTTTGTGAACGGCACACGCCATGGTGTCGAGGGTGGGTGCCATTCAGAAAATGTGTGGGAAACACCGAGGATTTCAAACCAGAACTGAGCGCCTTAGCCATGTGGCAGGGAAGACGGATTCCGGAGTGGGGGGGGGAAGGGATGAGACCTCAGAGGTCTTCTAGTCCAGCCCTCTGTCCAAGAGGAGAAGGCACTCCATTCTGGACACATATCTTTCTTCTTAAAAATCTCCAGTGATGGGGCACCCACAACGTCTGGAGACAAGTTGTTGCGCTGACAAATTGTTGTCAGAGTGTGGAAATTTCTCCTTGGTTCTAGGCTGGGTCTCTCCTGGATTAGTTTCCATCTCTTGGGAATTTAGATCACCATCCTGGATCTGAGGGTGGCCTTAGTAAAACCTGGGGGCTGGACTAGAAGACCTCTAAGACCCCTTCCAGCTCTGTTCTGATTCTGCGTTAAAAATGGCACCTCTCTATTTGGGGCTGGGGGTGGATGGGAAGCCCCAATATTTTGGCAGAAGGAGGAATGAAACAAACAGGGAAGAGGTGGACTAGAAGATCTTCAAGGTCCCTTCCAGCTCTATTCTGATTGATTGATTAATTGATTGAGTTGCTATTGAATAAATAGGAGATTTCCCATCTTCCCTGCCCTCAATTTTATTCTAGAGGGGTTTTTTTTAAATGCTTGTCAGGGCACAGCTGCACCAGGTGATAAACCTTTAACCAACCTTAGCCAAAAAAAACCCTTCACTATGTTTGCTTAGAGAGGTCTGCTGATCTCTCTCCAAAATCAGAATACAGAACAGCAGAGCTGGAAGGGATCTTGGAGGTCTTCTAGTCCAGCCCCCTGCTCAATAGACCCTGTACTATTCAGAAAAATGGTTCTCCCAATCTTTTGTGAGAAACCTCCACAACTTCTGGAGGCAACGTCACTATGGTTTAAACATAGCTTGAAGAAGGCTTGGCTTTGATGTTCCAGAATGACTTCTATGCTCTCCAGTTTGAATGGAGGGATGTGTAGGGGAGAAAAACAGAACAGCAAACGTTGTGGTTGCAAAAAGTGTTTTGATTTCGTTCTTTTTGTTAGGGGAAAATCAATAAGAATAGGACTAAGAACAGGAAAGAATAAGAAGAAAAATAGGAAAAAAGAAAAACAGGGAAGAATAATACGAAAGAATAAGAATGGGAAAAAAATAGAATAAGAAAGAATAAAAATAAGAAACAGAATAGGAATGAGAATAATAGGAAAGCATAAGAATTTTAATAAAAATAGGACAGAATAAGAAGAATAGAGAATACAAGTAAAAAAGGAAGGTATCAAAAGAAGAGTAAGAAAGAGTACGAACAGGAAGGAATAACAGCAAGAACAAATAAGAATAATATAGCAGCTATTATAGTTGTGCTCATTCCTGTTAGATACGCAGTTCCTTTTTCCTCCAAATTTTTTATTAGTTATAAAACACAAATGGAACAAAGATTGGAAAGAGGGAGAAAGAAAGTGATACAAGGTTAAAAAAAAAAAAAGAATAGAAAAGCCGAGATTTCAATGCAGTAGCATACAAAATTCAGTGGCCACCTCAATTTTACACTTTTGGTAGATACAAGCCACACTGTTTTTATAAGATAGGCTGAGTTTTTTTTAATATCAATTAATTAAATAAACTAGTTCACCAAACTTGCAGCACTGCCCATCGGCCCAAAGGGACTCTGATGGGGAATTTTGCTGTCCCCCTCCTCCTCCTCCTCACCCCCCAACCCATTTCATCTCCTCCTCCCCCCCCCTCCTTCCCATGTCTGCCAGGCTGCGGGCAGATGTGGGGCTGGGAGTCTGGGGGGGCAAGCACAAGCTTTGGGCCCCAGGTTTCCCACAGCCCGGCCCCATTCAAGCCATTGAAGGCGGTTGAGAACGGAAGTGTGCCAGGTTACAAGCCGAATTAGCGATGCTCTTTGACTTCCCTTTGTGGCCGGGGTGAGAATCGGGGAGGGGCGTCCCTGGGGAGGGCCATCTGCATCGCATTGACCGGCCAGGGCTGCCAAAAGCCATTGATCACGGCTGCTCAAAGGGGTCTCGGGGAAAGCTTGTCTGCTTCCCCACGCCCTGGCTGAACATCTGGCTGGGTTGGAGGCCAAGGGAAGGAGAAGGGGGATCAGCGGCGGAGAGTCTGAAAGGCCAGGGGAGGGTTTATTTTGGGGGGGGGGAAACTTAAGGGAGCCAGCCAGTCCTTGGTCCCTCCAGAGGAAGGTTGAGGAATCAGAATCAGAATAGAGCTGGGAGGGGCCTCGGAGGTCTTCTAGTCCAGCCCCCTGCTCAAGCAGGAGACCCTAGACCATTCCAATCAATCAGAATAGAACTAGAAGGGACTTTGGAGGTCTTCTAGTCCAGCCCCCTGCTCAAGCAGGAAACTCTAGACCATTTCAATCAATCAATCAATCAATCAGAATAGAACTAGAAGGGACTTTGGAGGTCTTCTAGTCCAACACCCTACTCAAGCAGGAGACCTTAGACCATTCCAATCAGTCAATCAATCAATCAATCAATCAATCAGAACAGAGCTAGAAGGGACCTTGGAGGTCTTCTAGTCCAGCCCCTTGCTCAAGCAGGAGATGCTTTCATACAGTATAACAGAGGTGGAAGGGACCTTGGAAGTCTTCTAATCCAGCCCCTTGCTCAAGCAGGAGACGCTTTCATACAGTATAACAGAGGTGGAAGGGACCTTGGAGGTCTTCTAGTCCAGCCCCCTGCTCAAGCAGGAGAGTAGTCTAGACCATTTCAGATAGGTGGCTGTCCAGGAGAGCCTCTGGATGGCCTTAGAAGGTCTGGATGCCCCCTGATTGTTGACCCCAGGGAGGAAAAACATTCCCAGTTCAATTATCCCAAGTAAAACCCTCTAGGCTGGGTCCACCCATACCTTTTTGGCCCCAAAGTAGGGGACAAAAGTAGGGCACTAGACCTCATGATCTCTTGCTTCCTAGCCTGCTGCCTTAACCTCCCTAGACCCAACGGGCTCCTTACAGGGATGTTGTGTGTGTGTGTGTGTGTGTGTCGGAGGAAGGACCATCCAGGCAGGCTGTGTCTGGCCAGAGGAGAAGGCGGAGGAAGACCAAGGATGGTGAGGAGGCTGGAAAGCCCCCCCCCTCGCATGGCCAACCGCCAGGCTTGGTCCAAAGCTTCCTCGGGGCTTTCCCAGCGGCCCCGGGAGATCCTCAAAGCTCTTTTGAGACCTAATTGATTCTTCCCACCAGGCACCAGGCCGTGCAGCAGGCTGCGCCATTGGCAAAAAGGTCAGCTCTTTCCCAGAGGCAGAGACCCTGCCCCACAGGCTGGCCTTTGTTTCACCCACAGGCCGGCTATTGACGTGCAAAAGAGCTCAAATCCCACCCCCCCCCCAGCTTTTCAGAGTTAATAAAGCAGGAAATAATAAATCCCTCTTAGCCCCCCCCTGGAGAGGAGGGGGCTTGTGGGAATTTGCACGAGGCAGAAAAAAAAAGGCCGGGCATGTGGATTTTTTTGTGTGTGGGGGGGGGGAGAGATGAAATGGGTCAAGAGATTGAGCTGTACCAAGAATGATTATTTTTTTTTAGGGAGGGGGGAGAGAGAGCACACGGGCAAGGTGGAAATGAGGGGGGGGAAGAGATCATGCAACGCAGCCTCCAAGCCTTGGCGAGGGTCTTTCCAATCCCCCCCCCTTTTCTGGAACAAGAAATCCAGATTGTTTGGCACTCTCAACAGAGGCGAAAACTCAACCTTTATTCTCCGATTATCCTTTATTCTTTTTTAATATTTATTTATCTATTAAAATGATACTTTGCCCGTCTCGCTGTTTGATAGGTGATAAATTTTCAGTTTAATTCTCTTCTCCCCATTCCTTCTTGTATTCTCTCTCTCTTTCCTTTCTGGCACTGAGCTGGGTTAAGACTAGATGACCTCTGGGGACCCTTCTCTTCCCTCCGTTTCTTCTCTGGCCATTCCCCCTAGCCCCCCTTTTTTTAACTTACTTCTCGGATCACAGAGGGAGGCTCAGCCAATTTCACTGTATACCTGCTATCCTTTGATAATAAAGGGTTTATTATTTATTTTATTATTTATTATATTATCCTTAAACCAGCTACTTTGGGTCCCCCCCAGCATGAAAAACAGACTCTCTGCTTCCCTGGAGCCTCTAAAATGGGTGGTCTTCTCTTTCTGTGTGTGTGTGTGTGTGTGTGTGTGTGTGTGTGTTTTTGTCTCTGTGTGTGTTTCCTTGGCATCCACGGGATTCCCCCCCCCTTGCAGGAACCACGTGGTGTTTGCAGCGGGCCATAGATGTCCCATCAAGGGCTGGGTGGGTTTCAGCTTGTCCGCCTTTCCCACACTCCCCCCCTCCTTGTTAGCACAATAGAAGTGTGCCTTGGCACAATCAGAGACATTAGTAACAGTGCTTGAACCTCAATGGTGGGTGGGGGCAGGCCCGGTCCCAAAAGACCATCTGGTTAGTGGTGTCAAACCCACATGGCCAGTTGGACGCGCTTTGATCTGCCCCGCAGCCCCTTTTAAAACGAGACTTTACAACGTTGAGCTGGCTGGACTTCAACTCCCAGAATTCCCCAACCAGTGAATTTAACTGATTGAACTGGTCCCGTCCTTGTCCAAAGGGTGTGGCTGAATCTGGGGCTTGATCCAATTCCTTCTTAGGAACTAGCTCCTTAGGGAGGCTGGGTCGAAGCCCCCAAGTTTGGAACTTTTCAGCCTACCTGGCAGGCACGTTGTGAGAGTCAAGGGCCATCACTGGAGATTTTTAAGAATAGATTGGACAGCCATTCGTCACAAGTGGTCTAGGCTAGGGACTCCTGCCTGAGCAGGGGGTTGGACTAGAGGACCTCCAAGGTCCCTTCCAAGCTCTATTCTGATTGATTGATTGATTGAAATAGTCTAGGATCTCCTCCTTGAGCAGGGGGCTGGACTAGAAGACCTCCGAAGTCCCTTCCAGCTTGATTCTGATTGATTGATTGAAATGGTCTAGGGTCTCCTGCCTGAGCAGGGGGCTGGACTAGAGGATCTCTGAGGTCCCTTCCCACTCGGCTATTGCTATCGTATTGTCCAGGATGTGGAGCCCTGGTTCCTGCCTGCTTTTCTCTCCTGCGCTTCCCAAAGGAAGCCGACTTTAACCTGGCTAGCCCCTCCGAGTGGGACTTCCATCATAGTTCAGGAATGCTACTCATCCCCAATCAAGGGGGCTGCTCAGAAAAGAGGGAGGGGGGGCTTTGGTGATAGAGATTTCCCCCCCCCCCCGCCCAGCAATTCTGGCACCTTTGCCATGGGAGGCTGTGCATCCTGGCCCAGGCAGAAGGTGACTCTCTCGCAGGCATTGAAAACCAGTCTAGCGTGGGCTAAGGGGTGCCTCCTCCGGGCTCCCGCCACGAGTCTGGATCGACCAGGGGGGAGTGTGGGAAACGCCAACTTGTGGGAAACTCACAAGGCTTCCCCCAGCCAAGGGTGGGTATAAATAGAGGGGGAGCCAGGAGCAGGGCTTGAGCTCCCATCCGGCGGATCCAACCCAACGGCCTTTCATCGGCTCGCTCTTCTCTTGCTGACCGACAATAATGGCCCCCGCTGCTGGTAGCCCCCGATGCCTCTTGCGGGTGGAGGAGGAGAAAATGCTGGCCAAGGAAAAAAACAAGGTAATGGGGCACCCTGCAAGCTGTGCACGCCAGGGTTTGTTTGTTTGGTTTTTGTTTTTTAACAAATTGGATCATTGTTTGGGTGAAATGGTCTAGGGTCTCCTGCCTGAGCAGGGGGTTGGACTAGAGGACCTCCGATGTTCCCTTCCGACTTTGTGATTCTGCAGTTCTGTTAGCTCTGCATCCCTGGCAAGCCTCCTTGGGCTTCCCGGCTGGATGTCCATCCAGGTTGGCTGTTAGCAAGTTAAAAAATAAAATAAAATCAAATAAATCCAAATAGGGTGTGATTCAGAGATGCAGTTTTTGAAGGAAGAGAGGAAGAAAGAAAAGAAAGAGAGAGAGAGAGAGAGAGAGAGAGAGAGAGAGAGAGAAAGAAAGAAAGAAAGAAAGAAAGAAAGAAAGAAAGAAAGAAAGAAAGAAAGAAAGAAAGAAAGAACTTCTGCAAGGAAAAAAGTATCCAGTTGCAGCTATCTAGAGGAGGATGTTTGCCCAGTAGAATCCTAGAGGTCATCCAATCCAACCCCCTGCTTAGGGGACAGCTTGTTGTTCTCCTCTGTTTGAAGGCCTCTCCTAAAAAAAGACAGAAAAATCTCAAACTGATTGCAGGAAACATAGTTTTTCTAAAGGGAGGAAAGTTTTTTTCCCCCCCTCTTCCCTCCAAGTTTTATGACTACTGCTTCCTAGGTTTTGTGTTTAGCTTGAAGTTTTAATCGTTCTTTCTTTTCTTTTTTCCTTCCTTCCTTTTTTTTCTCCCCCCCCCCCCAGCTGAGGAAACCAGCTGTGGAGAAAATGCGCCGTGACCGAATCAACCACAGCATCGAACAGCTGAAAGTTCTGCTGGAGAGGGAATTCCAGCGTCATCAGCCCAACACCAAGCTGGAGAAAGCTGACATTTTGGAAACGGCCGTCAGTTACCTGAAGAAACAGCGTCAGATGCACGAAGCAGGTTAAAAAAAATGCAAAAACTGGGGTTGATCCTCTAAGCGCCCGGCGTTTTTAATTATTAGATGCAATAGCACGCAAATGACCAGGAAGGGAGGGATGATTTTAAAGCCTCTGATGAGTCAATCAAATGCCATGAATCCATTTGGCCAACCAGAACTTGGGATAATAGGTTCCCGAGTTAAATCTCAGACTCACCAAGCCGTAAAAGGAGGGACCCTTGGAGATCATCTAGCCCAGTGGTTCTCAACCTGTGGGTCGGGACCCCATTTGGGGTCGAAGGACCATTTCACGGGGGTCGCCAAACAACGCAGTCCGCCATTTGTCCCCCCCTTTTCCTTAGCTGTGCTCCTCCCTTTTATTCTATTGGCTTTGGAAAACCAATAGAATAGACTCTCTCGAATAGAGTCTAATTCTATTGGCTTTCCAAAGCCAATAGGAATTGTCCAGGCGGTCTCTGCCCTGCTGAGCCCGCCAAAAGTCCCCTTCTGCAAACGGCGCTGCACCAGTTGAGTAGTCCTCGACTTACGACCGGTTGAGTAGTCCTCGACTTACGACCGGTTGAGTAGTCCTCGACTTACGACCGGTTGGGGGTCGCGGCATTAAAAAGGTTGAGAACCACTGCTCTAGCCTAACTCGTCTGGGAATCCCTCCAGCTGCGCTCAGGGGAATAATCACTCACTTTCCTGTTTGAGGTGGCCTGGTTCAGATTACATTTGCAAGCCAGGATCTTCACGAGGGGGGGGTGTCAATAAACCTGGTTATTCAATGAACCCCTTGTCTTCCTGAATTGACCCATATATGGAGATTTCATTCAGTTATCCAACTTTTTTTTTTTTTTTTTTGCCTCCGAGATAATTGACGGTGGTCTCCTCCTCTTCTTTCTCTCTAGCCCCGGGTGCGAAACACCCCGAACTTGACTTCAACACGGGCTACCTGCGCTGTTTAAGGGAAGCCTTTTATTTCCTCTCCTTCTGCCAGCCCAAGGGGGAGAGCCAAAGCCGGCTGATCAAGCATTTCTGCCAAATGCACAACATCCCCGACGACGCCACTTTCTCCCTCCTCTCGTCTCCGGCACCCAAGAGACCCTCTGCGGCGGAGAAGAGGCCTCCCCCACCGGCCTCGGCGTTCCTCTGGAGACCGTGGTAGAGCTGCCGCCCATCCCAGCTGAAGACCAGCCAGGGGGGCTTTTCCAGATTGGAAAGGGCCCTCTCGGTCCACTTAGGAAACAGTTGGTTTCCACCCAGGAGAAGAATTTAAGTAGTGTGTGTGCATATGTGTGTGTGTGTGTGTGTGTGTTTTTCTCCGTTATTGGAGAAGAGAGAGAGAGCGAGTCCTCTCCCCCCCCCAGTTTTTTTTTCCTTCATAGTGAAGGGATGAGTTCTGCAGGAACAGAGAGATAATTTTTTTTTATCTAACTCTCTTTCTTTCTTTCTTTCTTTCTTTCTTTCTTTCTTTCTTTCTTTCTTTCTTTCTTTCTTTCTTTCCTTTCTTTCTTTCTTTCTTTCTTTCTTTCTTTCTTTCTTTCTTTCTTTCTTTCTTTCTTTCTCTTTCTTTTCTTTTCCTTTCAGGGCAAAGCTCCAGGCTATATCAAACCCAGTGGGTTTAGGGTCTGGGGGGGGGGCATTGGGAGAGGGGCTTCTTCTCATCCAGTTCTGGAAGCTTTGCTTTGCAAAAAGAGAGAGAGAGAGGAGTGGCTGAAAGACTGTGGGAATCTCTGGGAAATGGGAGGTCCTTCGGAAAAAAGGGTGCTTTGGGGTTTTCAAGGTGTGGTTTGAATCAAAAAGTTTACTTCCTTTCTTCTCTTCCTTTTCTTTCCTCTCTCCCTCCCTTGCTTCTTTTGTTTTTTTATGCCTTCTTTTTTCCTTTCTTCCTTTCCTTTCTTTCTGTCCTTCCCTTCTCCCATCCCTTCTCCTTCCTTCCTTCCTCCCTCCCTTCCATCTCCTCTTCCTTCCTTCCTTCCTTCCTTTCCTTCCTTCCTCCTTCCTTTCTTCCTCCCTCCCCTTCTCCTAACCCTTCCCTCTTCCCATTTTTAAGGGACCGCTTTCCTGCAAATCCTGTAATTCCTCGGGAGATGGGTCTTTTCAATGTTTCTTTCATTTTTGTCAGAAATCCGGCTGCCTTTTGTGAAGGCTCTGCTAGCTTATGTATCTTTAATAAGGAAAAAAAAAAAGGAACATGGGTACGACAGTCTGCGCTGGCTGGAAGTGACCCAGCCAGAGGACTTTGTGTTTTGACGATTTCAGAATATTGCTGTGATTTAAATTCCTCTGATGCCAATTAAATATATGTATATAGATATATATATATATACACACATACACACGTGCGTGCGTGCGTCTACATCTCTGCGGGCAAATTCTTCCTTTCAGATTCCGGAATAGTTCATGAAACAAATGCAAAACACAAATGGGGCTGTCTTTGGAAGGGAACCATAAGAGGGACTGTGATTTAGGGGGTAGACTGCGCCTGTACATGGCAGTTCCATTGCCGG
This sequence comes from Crotalus tigris, assembly GCF_016545835.1. Classification (NCBI taxonomy): domain Eukaryota; kingdom Metazoa; phylum Chordata; class Lepidosauria; order Squamata; family Viperidae; genus Crotalus; species Crotalus tigris. The sequence goes on along the minus strand of NW_024098092.1, from coordinate 4,272,188 downwards.
AGCAAAAGCCATTACTTTTCCATTCAGTTTGGGAAGACTGGGTTTATTTTAAAGTATTGAAATTATTTCGGATCCGTTCTTGGGGGGGTGCCAAAAACATCCCGTTCAATTGCCCCCCCCCAAATTGGTGATATGGAGCAACTAAAAACAGGAACGCAGCTAAATGAAGGAATGAAGAATCCTTGATTCAAATCAACTGCCATGAATCAATTTGGCCAATCAGATCTTGGGATAATAGGCTCCTGAATTAAATCGGAGAATTCACCGACCCATAAAATAAGGGGTCCTTAGAGATCATCTATTCTAGCCTAACTCGCTGGGAATTCCTCCAGCTGCCATAATAGCTGACTTTCCTGGTTGAGGTGACATGATTAGGATATATTTGCAAGCCAGGATCTTCAGTAACCTGGTTACTGAATTAACCCAGTTCTTCCTGAATTGACCAGTATGGATATTTTATTAAGTTATCAAATAGCAGCACGTCAGGCTAAAATACACACCCAAATTAATCCGTGCCAAATTTAATGTATGGTTAGGCAGAGTTTCTCGACTTTAACCGTTTTAAGATGTGTGGACTTCCAACTCCCAGAATTCCCCAGCCAACACAGAGGAGAGGAGAAGAGAGGAAAGGAAAGGAAAAAGGAAGAGAAAGAGAAGGGGAGGAAAGAGAAAGGAGGGAAAAGGAGAAGAGAAAGGAAAATAAAGGAAGAAGTGAGAAAAGGGGAAAGGAAAGGGAGAAAAGAGGAAAAAAAGGAAAATTAAATAATAAAATAATAAGATGGATGTGATGACAAGATAGAAATTCTTTTTAAAAAAATAGCTGCAGCCTGGGAGGGGGGGAGGTTGTTTGATTATTTTTTTGCCACGCAAATCCCATCATCCTTGTCCCTTGCCCCCTCAGACTGATGGGAATGGTAGTCCAAATCCCCCGCCAAGTAGATGGGCTTTACGCCTTTTGAAAGGCCTGCAACCTCCGCCCGATTCCCATCCAGCCACCTTTTCCTGGGGGCTCCGGAGGGGGGGGGAAGCAATCTTTATGATGTTGACTCTCCCCCCTCGGAGGCCTCTCTGGATAATAGCCCCCTATTAACCCCCACCCCATCCCACCCCCATTGTTTTCTGGGCATTTCCCACACTTTGGCATCCCTTGAAACAGTTCGCCAATGGAAACACCCAAAAGAAAAGGTGCGGCGGTTTCTATCCACCCCAGTGGAAAAACGGGCCTATGAAGATCAAATTGTTTTCTCTGAAGACCCTTTCCAAAAATCTGGGAACAGCCAGAACAGCTCCCCCCCCCATCTCTCTCTCTCTCTCTCTTTTTTTTTTTTTTCTTGGAAATCCAGCAAGCTGTCCCGGTCAGTTTCAGCCTTCTCAGTCTGAAATGACTTCTGTTTTTCTACTTTGTGGTGATCAAGTGGCTTGAGGAAACCCCCCCCCCCAAATTTCTCAGGGAAGGGACCTTGGAGGTCTTGTAGTCCAACCCCCTGCTCAAGCAGGAGATCCTAGATCATTTCAATCAATCAGAATAGAGCTGGAAGGGACCTTAGAGGTCTTCTAGTCCAGCCCCCTGCTCAGGCAGGAGACCCTACACCCTTTCTGACAGAGGGCAGTCCAGTCTCTTTTTGAAAGCTTCTGGGGCAAGTTAAGGTCGTAAAACGGGGCGAAACTCACAACCACCATCTATCTCGCTTAGCAACAAAAACGTTGGGCTCCCTTGCGGTCGTTAAGACGAGGACTAGCTTTATTTATCCAAAATCTGACACCCTGGCATTTATTTCTACGAATCCTGCTTTCCTCTTTTGGGGGCCTCTCCTTAAAAACTCCAGATCCTTTAAAAAAAAAATTAAAAGGGGGATTTTATTTTATTTCTCCCCCCCCCCTCCAAGTTGGGGCAAGGAAGGTTTGTGCCCACCCGCCCTTGTTACCTCTGTCTGCAAGGGGTGACTGGGAGGACGCCACGATCTGATGCTCGGGGCGGCTGGCGGTGTGATCCCGTAAAAATCCCTTTTCCCACACCGGGTCTCATTCATGGGATTAAAGGGCCCAACAAAAGACATGAGCCGGGAGCATCTGGCTTGCTGCCTGCAGGGATCAGATTCGGGAGAGGGAAGGTGGGCGGATGGGTGGTTGGGAGATTAATAATAATAATAATAATAATAATAATAATAAAGTTGGAAGGGACTTTGGAGGTCATCTAGTCCAACCCCCTGCTCAGGCAGGAAACCCTATACCATTTCAGACAAATGGCTGTCCAGTCTCTTCTTAAAAACTTCCAATGTTGGAGCATTCACCGCTTCTGGAGGCAGGTTGTTCCACTGGTTAATTGTTCTAACTGTCAGGAAATTTCTCCTTAGTCCTAAGTTGCTTCTCTCCTTGATCTCCTTCAGCTTCATCCTTGTGCGAGCCAAAGACCCCGAGTGGGACCTTGTCGAAACATCGCCAATATACTCTCAATTTTGCTGTTTGACTATGAGATGCCTTTCTTGGCATGGGCAAGCTTTAGAGACCCACAGAACGCTATGTGTGTGTGTATATATATATATATATATATATATATATATATATATATATATATATATATAGGTCTTTGGTTGTTCGGGTTTTCTCCCGCGTAAAATTGGAAGTGTCTTGGCAACGTTTCGACGAAGTCACATTCGTCATCTTCAGGCTGGTGTTTTTAGCTTCTTGCTTTGAGCAGCAATGTGTGGTTTTAGCTGTTTCTTCCTTTTAACTGCCAGTGAGGGTATGAACTGATTGGATGGGAGCTTGGCTGTGTTCTGATTGGGTGGAGGTGTGTTCTGAATGGTTAGGGGCTTGGCTGTGCTCTGATTGGCTGGGGGAGTGTTCTGTTTGGTTGTGCTCAGGTTAGTCTGAGTTGCAGAGGGGTTTAAGATTTTGGGGTTAGGGAGTCGTTTGTCAATAAGGGCAGGTTTCCAAATGGCTGGTAGGCGGGAGGTATCATCTCGCTTGTTCATGCTGTGTGGGCGTTTTTCTATCTCGATGGCTTCTCTGATTATTCTGTTATTAAAATGTTCACTTTTGGTATTTTTAAAGTGAACATTTTAATAACAGAATAATCAGAGAAGCCATCGAGATAGAAAAACGCCCACACAGCATGAACAAGCGAGATGATACCTCCCGCCTACCAGCCATTTGGAAACCTGCCCTTATTGACAAACGACTCCCTAACCCCAAAATCTTAAACCCCTCTGCAACTCAGACTAACCTGAGCACAACCAAACAGAACACTCCCCCAGCCAATCAGAGCACAGCCAAGCCCCTAACCATTCAGAACACACCTCCACCCAATCAGAACACAGCCAAGCTCCCATCCAATCAGTTCATACCCTCACTGGCAGTTAAAAGGAAGAAACAGCTAAAACCACACATTGCTGCTCAAAGCAAGAAGCTAAAAACACCAGCCTGAAGATGACGAATGTGACTTCGTCGAAACGTTGCCAAGACACTTCCAATTTTACGCGGGAGAAAACCCGAACAACCAAAGACCTATATACAAATACCCGCGAAAACCTCAGAAAACAAATATATATATATATGTATATATATATATATAATTTTTGTGTGTGTGTGTGTGTACGGGTGTGTGTGGGTGTAGGTAGCGCTTGACCTCCAGGACGTTTCCGACGCCAAGCTCCCACAATCCCATAATAATAGCCCGGGCTATTTCCCACGTTTTTTGGGGGGTTTTTTTTTGATCTTTGGAGCCCTTCTTGTTATTCAAACCGACCACCTGCTCCTCAGGGATCGGGCTATTCTCTCGCGTTGATTCACAGTTAATTTACCATCCCATAATGTACGAGTTTGCTATTGTCCAGCAGAAGGGTGAGGATTGGACAGGAGTGTGGGAAACGCCAAGCCTGGCTGAACCCAGGCTCTTGAATGCCACCGCCAGGGTATAAAGAGAAGTCTCTCTGTTTCCCCACCGCACTTACAAGCCAGAGATTGGCTTGGAATGCTGGTTTGGGTAGCCGGCAAGTAAGTATCTTAATTTTTTTTTTCTCTCGCTTTTTCCCACCTGGAGTCTTTCTAAGTTTGGCTAAGAGCAGGAAGAGGTGGACTCGGAAGGGAAGAGAGACAGAGGGGGGGTCTAATTGTCTGTCTCTGCTTGTTTGTGCTGTAGCAAGTAGCCAGGATGGACAAAGTGAAGCCATGATGGTACAGAAGCCAGCATGTGAAAGAGGGATGAAGAATGACTTCTGTAGAGACCACTTTGGGAAGAACTGAGACTTGATCATCAGGTCCCCAAAATACAGCCATGGTGAGTGGACACTGATTATTTCTTTTCCTTCCTTCCTTCCTCCCTCCCTCCCTCCCTCCCTCCCTCCCTCCCCATTTCCTTCCTTTCCTCTCTCTCCATCCTTTCCTTCCTCCCTCCCTTCCTTTCCATCTCTTTCCTTCCTTTCCTTCCTCTCCTTCTATCTCCTTCCTTCCTTCCCGCCTTCCCTTCCCGCCCTCCCTGTCCTTCCTTCCTTCCTTCCTTCCTTCCTTCCTTCCTTCCTTCCTTCCTTCCTTCCTTCCTTCCTTCCTTCCTGAGATAAGAACCAGGACAGAGCAAAACCACCTTTTTTCAATAACTGAGTCCTTTGTTACCTGTCCCAGAATCACGTCTTTAAATTCTATTTTTTTTTTCTTTTTACTTTTTCACAGGGAGAATAGATTCCACCTTGAACCGGGACCATGGCACCGTCTCGGCAAAGACTGCGCAGATCCCAGCTCTCTGCTGGACCAGCTCTTAAATCTTTTCCCTAGTCTTACGACAACGCTGATCAAGAACACGGCTTCCCCCGAAGGGACCGACTCAGAAAGACATCGGGGCCAGAAGCGAGTTTGGGACTGGGCGGGATTTTCTCGGACCCCTGCCAGATAATCCAGAGGGCTTGATTTGCTGTATGCATTGCCATTCTTGGTAGCTTTAAGCGAGGCGGACTTCAACTCCCAGAATTCCCCAGCCAGCTGAGGAATTCTGGGAGTTGAAGTCCACCCCTCTTAAAGTTGCAAGGCTGAGAAACACTGCGCTAAGCAGTAGGGCCATTGTCCCACGTTAAGATATGCCTCCCTTCCCTTCCATCTCCTTCCTTCCTTCCTTCCTTCCTTCCTTCCTTCCTTCCTTCCTTCCTTCCTTCCTTCCTTCCTTCCTTCCTCACTCCCTCCCGCCCTCTCTCCTTCCCATCTCCTTCCTTCCTTCCTCCCTCCCATCTCCTTCCTTCCTCCCTCCCTCCCTCCCTCCCTCCCATCTCCTTCCTTCCTTCCTTCCTCCCTCTCTCCCTCCCATCTCCTTCCTTCCTTCCTTTCTTCCTTCCTTCCTTCCTTCCTTTCTTCCTTCCTTGGGAAGCTTTTTAGATGTTCTATGAGATTTGTACACTGCATTTATCTGCCAAGATGACATGTTTATTGCAATGCTAATAATTCCAAGAACATTCTTGGAAGTGGTTTGGCTTTCGAAACGGGAGCGCTTCTGTTCACCAAGTTGAACAAAGGCCTTTGATGAAGGGCCAAGCTAAGTTGTGTGTCCTTATAGGAACCAGGGAAACAGCCCCGTGGGCTGGTTTTTGTTCGGGCAAAGTTGAAGGGCGGGGATGTACAAATTGTATTTCCACTCACTCTTTTTTTTTTTCTTTGGCTGGGGTGGGGGTGGTTTATACAGATGTACTTGTTTTATAGTCCTTGCAGGACGGAATTGTTGTTGATGTATTGTAAACATGCGTCGGAATTTGTACCCCGCTACAAGGGGGCACAGTTTTAAGCTTTTGCACAGCAATGGGGAAGAGGAGAAAAATAAATAAAAATCTGTTTTTCAGCCACGTCAGTGCATCCAAGTGCCTTATTCTGAGCAGGATAAGGAGGGGTTGGACTAGAAGACCTCCAAGGTCCCTTCCAACTGTGTTATTCTGTTGTTATGGGTGGGATGCTCTAACTTTCTTAGCTGAGTGGAGAATCTAGCCAATTGTGAATGTACTGAAGCCATCATGGCTTAGGGTGTTGCAAAAACAACTGTTGTGTCCAGTGATGTTTACCCCCAAGTTAGTCTGCAGTTTTAGAATGAATGTAGAACTGTTGATTGCATTTGCACACTGCATTTCGACCTTGGTTACTACAAAGTTGCAGAAGAGCAAAACCGTGTTCTTTTTAATTAAATTAATTTCATTACAGTTTACAGAAACATTTCTGTTCGTAGATTGCATGGCATTTTGGGGGGGGGGGTAAAGAAAGGAAAAACCGAAACATAACCCAAATATAAAATGACAAACTTAACATTCTCAGATTTGCTGCCAGCCACCCAGCGAAGGCCTTTTTCCATTCCGTATTTCTGAGTTTTCCCCATGGTTCAAATCCCAGCTGAAATTCAGTGAACGGGGAGAATACCGAAAGAAGAGCTTAGACGAACAGAAATGCTTAAAAATAAAAGTTTTTTTATTTTATTTTTAAAAATGTGTTTTTAAAAGAATAGGAACCATAAAAGATGTGTAAAAAAGAATAAAAAGTAAAATGTAATTAAGATACAAGGGCATGCTTACAAACAAAGCTTGGGGTTTGCTGTCTGTTAAGTGTGACCTCTAATTTAAACCCTTTATTTTTCTGCCAACAAAAATGTGGGTGCAGCTAAATTCACTTTCATTTATGGCCTTCAAGACTAGTGGCTGGTCAGAGTCTTCTGAAATTCATCCACTTTCTTTTTAAATGTGTGGTTGTTGCCACATCTGGTGGCAGGGAGTTCCTCAGAATAACCTTTTTTTTTTGTATGTGTGACTTCCGCTGTTTTGTATTTGTTTGGAAACCAAATCAAGCTGGTTCAGATGCTTAAAGTGGATCCATGTTGCAATTATGCTCTGCTTTCTTGCATGGAAAAAATGCAGCTTTGGTAGAACAAGTTTTGAAACACTTAAAAAGAGTTTTATGCCTAGGCTCATTGAAATCAAAGGAGAAAAAAATAAAATAAAATCAACCGGTCACGTGCCCAGGGCAATGAAATCCAGCCTCCTTGCACGATCTGATTTGCTCCAAGCTGCAGGACCTCATTGAGGTTCAAAGGGGACGTTTCAATTTGTCATCTAAAACCCCCCCAATTCTTACTATTGGATAAGCAGAGACGTACAAAAAATCAGGAATGTAATTAAAATAGATAAGACTCCCATAAATTTTGATTGGGGAAAAAATAAGCCTCTAGTCCACAATGAGGTCTCCCTCCGGGCTTTATTTTTAAAGCTAAAAGCAGGTGGGCGGACCTTCAGGCTGTCCTGGGCGGAGCCACTCGGCGTCCCACCCTCTTCAGGGCAGGGCTGGCGTCTCCGCTTCCTTTCCCCCCTTTGATATTAACACGCAAAACGTATGCACATAAATTTGCATGTCTAATGAGGCCGGCCGCGCAGCAGCGAGCGGGTCGATGCGTCCAAAATGGCGGAGCGGGCCGGGCGAGGCGGAGGCGGCCGGCTGGACAAGAGCATCACCTTGCCGCCGGACGAGATCTTCCGCAACCTGGAGAACGCCAAGCGCTTCGCCATCGACATCGGTAAGCCCGGCGGCCGGCGCTTTCTCCCCGGCTCCATCCCGCCCGCCGTTCGCCCTTCTCCCTCTTTCCCTCTCGGAAAGGCGGCGAGAGAAGCGAAGGGGGGAGACGAACTGAGGCGCCGCGCGGGGCACGCCGGGACTTGCAGTCCCGCGCCTCATAGGGATGAGCGGCGCGGAGGGCGACGCCGGACGGCAACTCCCGGCGTGCCTTGCGCTCGGCCGGCCGGCGCAGCGCCCGATGGGAGCGGCAGTTTCCGCGCTCGCCCGCCTCAGCTTTAGCGCTGGCGAGAAGACTACAAAGACCGGCGTCCCTCTGGATTTCAGGGCTGGGGGGGGCGACATGGAGACGGTATAAACAAATCCCGGGTGTTTTTTTGGGGTGAGGGATCTGACGGGCCTTCCTTTCCTTGGGGGGGGGGGAGGACCCCAGCTATTCCCCCCCCCGTTTTGCAGAGAGGGAAAATGTGTGTTTTGGGGGTGTTTTTTTTTTTGCAGGGGAGAAATGCCCCCTTAGCTGCCTGGGGGGGGGGAAGGAAATATGGCTCCTTTCTTTTTTTCAGGGGGGGGAGGAAAAATGTCTCCTCCTTCGCAAGGGGTTTAAATTGCTCCCTCCTTTTCCATGGGGAGAAGGAAAAAGGGGGCTGTTTCCTCTGCCCCCCCTTTAGTTTCCCCCCCCCAGCCAGTTTTGTCTTCCTTCAAACCCCACAGGACCCCCCTCTTTTGGGGGGGGTGAATAGACACCCCAATGAACCCAAATCCTATATAAAATCCCCCTGGCCTGTCAAGAAAAATATGTCAACCCCCCCCCAAAAAACTGATAAAAATATTCCCCCCTTCTCAAAATAATAATCCCCAGAAGTTTGGAAGAAACATGGCTCCAGATATAGGCCATATATTAGCTTATGAGTCTCTCTTCCAAGCCAGGAAGGAAATAACTTTGTTGTTTTTTTCAAATGTCTTTTGTTTTTCATTTTTGTTCTAAGACCATTTGCAATTCAGCCCTGGCCCTAAATAGTAAATAAACATCAACAAGTAGCATTTTGTTACTCGTTTTAGAAACCACACCCTGTGCTTTTAAAATTTTTTGCATTGATGGGCAAAAAATACTTTCTCCCAAATTAAAGTGGTATGGAAGATGTAGCTATAAACCTTAATAAATAAAAAGCAATGTTCCTTTAGTGGCTTATTTTCAGAATTCTCTTCCTAAATTCCTAGAATTTGTCACTAGTTAAAAAAAAATGAATTGGGTCTCGCCTTTTGCAGTGTTTGGGAAGAAGCTGAAAAAGCTTCTTGGGTGAGAAGTGGAAATCTTCAAAGAAAAACAAGTTGTCTCGTGAAAAAAGCACCTTTGGGACAGCTATGACCTGGATGACTGAACATCTTCATAGACATTTGGGACGGTTGCGTAGCTGGGAACACAAAGCCTTAATATGATGCCTTTCGATTCTGCTTAATGTGTTTGCGATGGTTTGCAAGCCATGGTTTGACTGTTTGGTGAATCCATCCAGTTGTGGTTTATTCAGTCCCAGGCCGTGAATCAGCCCCGGCTTTGTATATGATCAAGCCTGCCAAATCTTGTGGGCTTTTTAGTTTCAGACCTGCGTCACGGGGATTAGTGCAACATTTTTAGCTTTTTATTTTAACATCTGCTCGTTTTTCGATTGAGCGTAACAGTTCTCTACCTGGATAAAACCCAGCATCAAGAAAATAACCCACGAAGTTGGCTGGCTGAATAAAATTGAGCTGAGCCTCTTTCCCTACTTGTCTGTTTTTCAAGACATGCCTCCCCTTGCCAAGCTGATTTATGTATTTTTATTCACAACTGGGAGATCATTAAGATGGCTTTAACCCTACGCTGGAACAACTTTTAGCCAGAAAAGGTGGCGTATAAATGTGCAGAATTCAGGAGAAGCTTCCGCTGAGCAAGGCTGACATTTTCCTGGTCTCTTTTGCTGGCTGTCAACAAAACATCTCTCCATTTCTGGCAGAGAATTGGAGGATGGGGAAAAGTCCCAGGGGACGGGCGTTGCGCTTTTGCTGTTGGCATTTTGAGATGTGCAAATATTCCCTTGAGTTTGGCGTGGCTGGCACCTGGTGATAAGGAGGCAGGAAAGTTAAGGGCACAGCAGGATAAGGCCAACGTTGTTTTGAAGTTTAGCTTTTCTGCTCTAAACCAGAAATATGATGGTTCCTGGCTGCATCCAGCCATTATGATTTAATCCCCTCATTTGCTATACAAGTGATCCTCGACTTGCAACCGTATGTTTAGTGACTATTCAAAGTTACAACCACACTGAAAAAAGTGCCTTATGGCCGTTTTTCATACAGCCACGACGGTCCTCATGATCAGAAATTAAAATTGAGATACTTGGCAACTGACTCATATTTATGACTGTTGCGGTATCCTGGGTCATTTGACCCCCTTTTGCGACCCCGTTGTAAGTCGAGGACTACCTGTATTTTGCTTGATTGTTGACAAAGGGGGCTAATGCAATTGAGAGAGAGAGAGAGAGAGAGAGAGAGAGAGAGAGAGAGAGAGAGAGAGAGAGAGAGATAGGGGGTGGGGGGGTGAAGAATCTTTTTTTTTTAATTGGCCTTTATAGATAGGCATAAATAGATACCGATATTCACCATTTACCCCAGTTCTTGAAACCTCTCGAGGGACAAGACTCATGATGTCTGGTTTTGCATTGCACAAGAAGGTGGTATGTGTGTGATAGTGGTTTGAGCCTGTTATCCTCTTGAGAAAATAGGGGTCACACACACACACACACACCATGTCTTTCTTTGCATTTGGGAGTCGCATTGCACAAGACTGCTAATTGAGGCAGTTCAGGGTAGTGGTTAAAATTTGGTATATCTTTCTCTCTCCTTCCTTCTCTCCCTCCCTCTCTCCCCTCCTTCTTCCTCTCTCTTCCCTCTCTCAGTGATTCCAGGCAGCTTACAGGAAATAAAAATGCAATATAAAAGAAATACAAATAATGAAATAACTCCCACCTCTGGCGACACGTCACCTCATATTAGTCATTTAACCCATCTTGCCCTCGGTATCCCGGGTCCGCTGGCCTGGTCGGTCTTCAGGGCCTTCCCAAAAGTATCAGAGTGGGGGCCAGTCTAAATTTCCAGAGGGATGGTGTTCCAGAGGGAGGGAGCCACCACAGAGAAGGCCCTTCTGGGTCCCGCAGGCTGGTTACAGAATAAAATCTGGATTCATGTGAATCAAGCTTGACCCCGGGGGGAGGGGGCCTGCATAAACCCACCCTTGTTTTTTAAGATCAGTGGGGGGGGGTGCTCCCAAATGGTGATGATACCAAATTTCTCCTGGGTGAACTCAAATCCTTAAGCCTTAGAATTGCAATTCTTTTTGAGTTTTTCAGCCGAGACGTTTGGAGCAAAACGCGCCCGCTCACGCGGTCCAAATCGTTTGGGTTTCGCAGGGAAGTCCTATACATCATGCCCCCAGATTGGCTTGTTCTCAATCACCGTTTGTTTTGCCGACAGGGGGATCGTTGGCCAAGTTGGCTTACTACTCCACAGTGCAACACAAAGTGGCCAGGGTGCAGTCCTTCGATCAGTCGTGCAAGGTAAGACAGTGGTTTCCCGTTTCTAAACGAATTGTTTTAACTGGAGGACTGACTGTCCACGCAGCGACACTCTCGGAGTTCCAAACTTGATCACAAGGAAAGGAACCAATCAAACCTGGGCCCGCTGGCTGGGGCATTCTGGGAGTTGAAGTCCACGCGTCTTAAAGCCACTGGACTTGAGAAGCTCCCTTCCAGCGGTGCATCGCTTCCCTTCTTCCCCACCCAAGAACTTCGAGGTGAGGAAGTTTTGAATCTCTCTTGTCCTTGATCCCCAAGGATGTTGAACACGAATCTCCCTACGAGGTCACCGTCCAGGAGGAGATCACGGCTCGGCTCCATTTCATTAAATTTGAGAATACCTATATCGAAACCTGCTTGGATTTCATCAAGGACCATCTCGTCAACACCGAAACGAAAGTGATCAAAGCCACAGGAGGTGGTGCGTACAAATTCAAAGACCTTATTGAGAAGAAACTGGGATTAAAGTAAGTGCGAACGGGTCTCGCGACTCATTATAAAAAAAAAAAAAAAACTGTCAGAGTGTCCAGTTGCTGAGGGCTTGAAATGCAGAGAGAGATGCAACCCTTGGAACTTGGAATCCAGGTTTTGAGTACCCCCCCTCCCAGATACGTCTGTCATAACTTTGAACAGTCGTTAAGCAGCCAGTCGTAACTTGAGGATCACCTATACATGTGTAGGTGTATAGAGCCTACAAGAGCCGAGGTGGCGCAGCAGTTAGAGTGCAGTACTGCAGGCCACTTTAGCTGACTGTGTTCAGCAGGTCAGCGGTTCAAATCTCACCGGCTCAAGGTTGACTCAACCTTCCATCCATCCTTCCGGGGTAGGTAAAATGAGGACCCAGATTGTTGGGGGCAATGTAAATATATATATATATATATATATATATATATATATATATCTATATATATATATATATATATATATATATATGTTTTTGTTTTCTGAGGTTTTCGCGGGTATTTGTATATAGGTCTTTGGTTGTTCGGGTTTTCTCCCACGTAAAATTGGAAGTGTCTTGGCGACGTTTCGACGAAGTCCCATTCGTCATCTTCAGGCTGGTGCTTTCAGCTTCGTGCTTCGAGCAGCAGTGTGTGGTCTTAGCTGTTTCTTCCTTTTAACTGCCAGTGGGGGTATGAACTGATTGGGTGGGAGCTTGGCTGTGTTCTGATTGGGTGGAGGTGTGTTCTGATTGGTTAGGGGCTTGGCTGTGCTCTGATTGGCTGGGGGTTGGCTGTGCTCTGATTGGCTGGGGGTTGGCTGTGCTCTGATTGGCTGGGGGAGCACAACCAAACAGAACACTCCCCCAGCCAATCAGAGCACAGCCAACCCCCCAGCCAATCAGAGCACAGCCAACCCCCCAGCCAATCAGAGCACAGCCAAGCCCCTAACCAATCAGAACACACCTCCACCCAATCAGAACACAGCCAAGCTCCCACCCAATCAGTTCATACCTCCACTGGCAGTTAAAAGGAAGAAACAGCCAAGACCACACACTGCTGCTCGAGGCACGAAGCTGAAAGCACCAGCCTGAAGATGACGAATGGGACTTCGTCGAAACGTCGCCAAGACACTTCCCATTTTACGTGGGAGAAAACCCGAACAACCAAAGACCTATATATATATATATATATATACACACACACACACACACACACACACACACACACACACACACACACACACTGCTTACTGGTGTACACCGCTTAGAGAGTGCTTGCATTTAAAGCAGTATATAAGTCTCATAAATAAATAAATAAATAAATAAATAAATAAATAAATAAATATTTTAATAGCAGGCAGGTAATAGAGATTAGAGATCAGCCTTAAGGATTGGATCAAACACTATCAGCCTTTGCCCCCCTGCTTCCCATTGGTGGATGCTTTCATTGCTCGGTGGGTTAAAACGGGGATTTGCTGAGACCCCCGACTACCCAAATTCGGCAGCGTAAGAGTTTGGGGGTTCTGCCTTGAACCTCCCAGGGCATCTGGAGGGCACCTGGTTAGGGAGAAGGCTGTCTGACGAAGCAGTGAAAAGACTGTAAAAGATCCTAGTCTGCACTTGTGACACAGCCCAAGTGAGACGGAAATTTTCAGCCCATTTTGATAAACGTCGCCCCAAATCAGTGCTGGAAGGAAGCTGGAGTAGGTGAGTGAGGAATTCTGGGAGTTGAAGTCCAGCCAACTTAAAATGGCCCAGGTGGACTCATCTAAATAAATATTCCCGCCAAGACGAAATCTTCCCCAGTCCCGTCCACGAACCCTCTTCCAGAGCATTGTTGGTTGCAGCGCGGAAAAATCAAATTCTTGGGAGGTTTTTTTTTTGGGAGAAAACTTCCACAATACTTTTATGAGGATGGGATGAGCTGGTTCTGCGCCTCCGCTAACAAGCCCTGTTCTGTTCCTTACCTGGTGTTAGATTGGATAAAGAAGACGTGATGACTTGTCTAATTAAAGGCTGCAACTTTGTCCTCAAGAACATCCCCCACGAGGCCTTCGTCTACCTGAAAGATGCCGACCCCGAGTTCAGGTTCCAGATGAACCATCCCCACATTTTCCCCTATTTGCTGGTCAATATCGGCTCTGGAGTTTCGATCGTGAAGGTGAGGACCGCTGGTTGATCGGTGTACAGGTAATCCTTGACGTAGGACCACAGGGGAGTCCAAAATGTCTGTTGCTAGGTGAGACAGTTGTGAAATGAGTTTTGCCCCCTTTTACGACTTTTCCTTTCCACATTTGTTAAGTGAATCTCTGCAGTCGTTAAGTTAGTAACCCGGTTATTAAGTGAATCTGGCTTCCCCACTGACTTTGGGGAAGGTCATAAAACGGGGAGCACGTGACCCCTGGGGACGCTGCACCCATCAGTTGCCAAACGTCCAGATTTTGATCACGAGATTGTGCAGATGCAGCAACGGTCGTAAGGCTGGCTGATTTGCAGTTTCTGGAAAGATCTTCTTTCAGCCATTCTCTGGTGCTCGCTGATCTCTCTCCTGGGTCAGATCCCCCCCCCCAGCAGATCCACTTGCCCCTTCCACTTGCCCTCCACTTGCCCCAGGCTGCCCTAAAGAGACAGCGTGTCCTTATCCATGTAATAGCGGTAGGATTTAGGCAAGAATCTGCTCCTTGTGTTTGATAGGTGGAAACGGAAGATAAATTTGAATGGATTGGCGGAAGTTCCATCGGAGGCGGGACTTTCTGGGGCCTTGGAACATTGCTTACCAAAACCAAGGTAATGTTCTTCCCTAGCAGTGCGGCATTTGAGTGATGGATTGCTCTTAAGTTAAGCAGATAGATAGATAGATAGATAGATAGATAGATAGATAGATAGATAGATAGATAGATAGATAGATAGATAGATAGATAGATAGATAGATAGAAGATAGATATAGACACACACAGAGACAGATGATATACTGTAGATAGACGTCTAGATAGATGATAGATAGAAGATAGATAGATAGATAGATAGATAGATAGATAGATAGATAGATAGATAGATAGATAGATAGATAGGAATGGGTGGATGGATCGATAGGTAGATAGAGGGATAGATCCATGGATGGATAGATACATGGAGAGAGAGAGAGAGAGAGAGAGAGAGAGATTAGATAGAGGGATAGATGGATGGATGAAGAGAGAGAGAAGAGAGAGAGATGGCTAGATAGATAGATGGACAGACAGACAGAGACAGACACAGATGGATAGACAGGGCGTGAAAAGAAAAGAGAAAGAGGCTGGTGCCGAGGAATATCCGTCCTTCCAGCTGGTTCATCTGACAGACCTTTGGGATTTCCATTTTTAGAAGTTCGACGAATTGCTGCAGCTCGCTTCGAAGGGCCAACACACCAACGTCGACATGCTGGTGAAGGATATCTACGGCGGAGCGTATCAAACCCTCGGCCTGAGCGGGAACCTGATAGCCAGCAGCTTTGGGAAATCTGCCACGGCAGACAAAGGTGGGACTTTTCAACCTTTGGTTCTTCGGAGTGTCTGTTAAGGGGCTGGCTTGCTCTGTCCATTAAAATGAAGGGCCTTTATTTTATTTTATTTTTCATTCTCCAGATCAGTATCTCAGTACCCTCTTTGATTCTTTCCCCCTAAATCTCGTTCTGAATAAAATTCGGCAATCTTCCATTAATTGACGATGGAGATTCTGGGCTGTGCAGGTCCCGGCTGTCGCAAAGGTGCTGTTTTTTTTTCCCATGAGGCAACTGGACTTTCTTCTTTTCCTTGGAAGACATTTCATTTCTCATCCAAGTAGCTTCTTCAGCTCTGACTGGATGGTGGGGAGTGGAAGGATTTATATATTTGAAATTGAATTGAACAGCGCTCCCTCAGCTGCACCTTTGGGGGATATGACATCCTCTATCTCCAGTCCACAACACAAATCCTTTCAGCAGTTCCAAGCAGGCTCCACGCCCATTTGCACCCCTCAGGTGACCCTGAGGACACAGAGAAGTCTCCAAGTGGCCTCAACAACTCTAAAAGGACACAAATGACCAGCTGTCTGCAAGGAGTATCAATCCTTCCATTCCCCCACCATCTGGTCAGAGCTGAAGAAGCTCCTTGGAGGAGAAGCGAAACGCCTTCAAAGAAAAAGCAAGACAGTCCAGTTGCCCCCTGGGGAAAAAAACCACACCTTTGGGATTCCATTCATTGACCCACATCTTTTGGATAGGGTACTCAATCTCCCCCCCCCCTCCCTCCCCTCCCCTACCTTCTTGGGCCCTTCTCAGATTTTTCCAAAGAAGACATGGCTAAAAGTTTGCTGCACATGATCAGCAACGATATCGGGCAGCTGGCTTGCCTGCACGCCAAACTCCACCACCTGGACAAAATCTACTTTGGCGGATTCTTCATCCGGGGACACCCCACCACCATGCGGACCATCACCTACAGCATTAACTTCTTCTCCAAGGTAGGGAGACGTTAAAAATCAGGAATACTTGTAGCAGGCTGGCGAGCCACGGGGACAGGGTGGGGGGGGGGTGAGGGGAAGGGTTTGGGCCTGAAGCAACCTCACAGGCGTCCTCCTCCTCCCCCGTGCCTTTTGCTCGGCGTTGTAAGTGTAGAGCAGCTGCTCCTTGTGGTGTTCCTGCTAACACCGTGTTTCTCATTACGACAGGGTGAAGTTCAGGCTTTGTTCCTGAGGCATGAAGGCTACCTGGGAGCCATAGGTGCTTTTTTAAAAGGAGCAGAGCAAGACAGTAAGTGCAGCCCCTTTCTCTTCTGCCCCCCCCTCACCCTCCCCAAAAGTCAGAGCTCCTTTCCCCCCTCCCCAGAGTTAGTCCCAGTCTCTTATTCCAGGGTGGTCTTGAAAGGCTTGGCCAAGTCTTTTGGCTTAGGCCAAAAGTGGGGAAGACGTTCACCCGGTAGAGACTGGATTTCCATGTTGGTTATCTGCCTGCGAGAAGCCTCTCTTGGCTCGGGGTCTGCTCCATCGGGCCTCTATTTGGAGAGTGTGTTTGTGTGCTTTTGTCTAACAGCCCTTCAGAAATTACACAAACACATGCTACCTAACTAGACACACAGCCTAACTTCCCGGCGATTCGCAGCTCCCGTTTTCTTATCCTATGAGGCTCTGCTTCGGTGTTGTGTTTCAGTTGTGTTTTTTTTTAACTTTTGATGGAAAAAATTAAGCCGGGTGGATCTGTTCGTTCTCTTGGTTATACAGTCTCTTTCTAAAACAAGAATCCATCCTTTAAGTGATCTGAAGGGGTGGGTGTGTTCCCATCCAATATTCTGTCTCCTTGAAAAGTAAAAATAAAATGCTGATAATTTTTAAAAAATAAAAATAAAAAATAGGACTGTTTTGGCATATGCTGGAATATCTTATTCTTTTCTTCCTCTCTTCCTCCCTCCCAAGATCCCAATTTATACAGCTGGGGAGAGAACTACGCTAGCAGTTCAGGCCTTCTGAGCACGTCGCCCGACGTTTGCCCCATGCAGCGGGAACGAAGTGGCACCGTGAGTCTTCCTGGCCTAGAAAAAGCTCAGCTCTGATCCCACATCCCTAAATATAGACCCCTTGCTTGATGGTCTCTAGGATCTTGACGGGGCCTTTTTGCAAATGGAACAATGGAAAGAGGTGGGACTCCATTGTTGTTCGGACAGGAACCATCTGCCTTCCGAGCAAGGAGGAAATCTTGGAATCCTGCAGGGTTTTTTTTCCCCCAATTGTTTTAAAACTGTCTCAAAATGAACACGTCAGACCTCCTTTGTTCTGAAATCCACCTTTATGGAGAACCCCCCATTAAAGGGGAACAAAGTTTGAATCCTCCCACCGAGAGCAAATGAAGGTTTATGGAAGCCAATATTAATATTTTTATCCTTCCTTTTTAAATTGATTTTTTTTAACATGGATGCATCTCTTGGGCTGTGGTTTCCCCACTGCTGTTGTAATGCATCCAAAAGCACAGTATCCTCCCCCCCCCCCCAGCTCCTCTTTGGATGAAGTTCCCACCAATTTTGAAATTAATATATCTATATATCTCTGTCTGTCTGTCTGTCTGTCTGTCTATCTATCTATCTATCTATCTATCTATCTATCATCTATCTATCTGTGTCTCTATATATCTGTGTATCTGTCTGTCTATCTATCTATCTATCTATCTATCTATCTATCTATCTATCTATCTATCTATCTATCTATCTATCTTTGACCATCCTGCTCACACTGCATTCTCTCCCCCCCCATCTCCCCCAGTTCGACATGTTGGAAATGGACCGTCTGGAGGGAATGCTGGTGAATCTCCCCTTGCTGCAGGATCCCTCCACTTACGTCGCAGACACCGTGGATCTCACCGACGACGTCCTGGCCCGGCAGTATTGGCTCTCGTGCTTTCAGGAGGCCTTGGATGGGGTAAGGACCCGTTGTGGGGGTGAGGATGGAGTCATGAGGAAGTGCGCCCCTTTTAACGCTCCCATCTCCTTTCGTAGACCTTTCCCCATGTTTTAGAGCAGCTGGAAGGAGAATCGGGGAATGTATCCTACATTTTCTGATCCGTTTAAGACAGGGGTCTTCCAACTTGGCTCTTTGGGCTGAGGAATTCTGGGAGTTGAAATCCACAAGTCATCAAAGGGCCAAGTTTGAAGACCCCTAGTTTAAGAGCACAGAATTCAAGCTAGAGGTGTTTCTCAACCCCGGCCTCTTGAAGATGAGTGGACTTCAATTCCCAGAGTTCTCCAACCAGCCGTGGAGATCTTCAGGGAAAAAGATCTGGAGTGCAATAAAGCCTCCTTTCTTGGGCAAGGCAGGGCTGGACTAGAAGACCTCCAAGGTCCCTTCCGGGTCTATGATTCTAAGGGTAGCCCAAATCACCAGGAGAAGTAAAGCTTAGTGGGAAACTCGACCAGGACTTCAACACTTTTGCACAGAGAAAAATCAGACTTCGTTCCTTTGTTTCTTTGCTTGCTTTATTCCCTTTGCTGAAACTTGAACAGGCTTTCCAGGTATTGGGGGGGAAGGTGGAAATTTGGCCTCCCCCTCTTCCAGACGGCCTCGTAGACCACCCACCCACTGGCCCACAACAGCCCAGGAAAGAGCCCGAACACAAGAGCATTTTAGGAATTGGGGAAAAGGAGTTTTTTTTTTGGAGGGGGGCAACGGGCATGTGGCGCATTAATCTAGAAGAAGAATCTGGCTCAATTCAGCCCCTTGCATTAAAAGTTCTTCCTTCTCTTTCTCTTTCTCTCTCTCTCTCTCTCTCTCTCTCTCTCTCTCTCTCTCTCTCGTTCCCTGGCCAGGTTGCCAAACGGGCCGCAGCCAGCCAGCCCGATTCAGTCGACGCGGCCGAGCGAGCCGAGAAATTCCGACACAAGTACTGGGACAAACTACAAACACTCCGACAGCAGCCGTTGTGAGTTGGGGCTGGCCCTTTTTTGTGTGTGTGTGTGTGGGAGGATTATCCTATTTAGTGGTTTCCTACTTCTTTTGCATCTTCACATGTTCTGCCAGCTGCTGGTTCAGGAGCCACAAGCAAACTCTTTTAGCTGGCCTCCCATTAATTTAATGCAAGAATGTGCCATAGAGAAAAAGCAGGCCGGTTGTATAAATAAACAGGGGATCCCAGAAAATGGAGAAGCCAAAGTGGAAAAAGTCCTCAAGTTTCTGATCATCATCTTTCTTGCTATGTAAATCCTGGCCAGAGCTAGGGAGGGAGCAAAAATGGCTATAAATTAGCCAGGGGTGGGTTTAAAAGGCAGAAGACCCTTCCCCCCCACCACCACCCTGGGTATAACTGACTCTTTTCTCCTCCTCTTTTCCTTCTCAGCGCATACGGCACCCTAACAGTTAGAAGTTTATTGGATACAAGGGAACACTGTTTGAACGAATTTAACTTCCCTGATCCCTACTCCAAGGTAAGGCCTCCTCCTCCTCCTCCTCCTCGCTGCTGCCCTGGAGTGCATCCCATATCTTTTGAGCCATGACCCAGTGTTGCTTCCCCAACCCCATCCCCTTGGGGAAGGAAGGGAGGGAGGGAGGGAGGGAGATAGAAAGATAGGAAAGGGGGAAAAAAGGAGAAAGAAGATGGAAGAAGAGGCAGGAGGGCTAGAGGGAGAGAAGAAGGAGGGAGGGAGGGAAATGATGGAAGTAAGGAAAGAAGAGGAAGGTGAGGGAGCGAGGGAGGAAGGAAGGAAGGTGAGGAAGGAAGGAAGGAAGGAAGGAAGGAAGGAAGGAAGGAAGGAAGGAAGGAAGGAAGGAAGGAAGGGGAATGAATTTATTCTGTCTCCCGTAGCTCAAGAGAGACACTCAACTGGGGAAGAATCCAGAGGGGAGATTGTGCACTCTGCACTCCCTCCGTGACACTCAGAATAGAAAAGCAGGACTACTAGGGGCATCCAGTAGATTTGGTGCACCGGAGCTCAGCAAAAAAAAAGAACGGAGGAGCAGAAAACATTGGGCACCAGCTGCCAGAGCAAGTGGGAAGGTCTAACTTCTGGGGTCCATGCACTCTCCCTCCTCTTACATTTCCTCTCAACCTGGAGCCCAATAACCCTGGATCCTCCGAGTTACCTGGAACCTCCAGCCCCCAACTCCTGATTAAACTAGGTTTCAAAAGATCATCCCAGCAGCCAGCGCCTGGGCCAGGAGTCCCCTTCCCCTCTGAGCTTGCCTTGTGCCCTCTCTCTCTCGCAGATAAAGCAGAAAGAAAACGGCATTGCTCTCCGGTGTTACCAGGGGGTGATCGAGTCCCTGGATTCCCTCGGCTGGGAGGAGAGGCAGTTCGCCCTGGTGAAGGGTCTCCTGGCTGGAAATGTCTTCGACTGGGGGGCCAAAGCCGTCTCGGAGTAGGTCTCGGGATTTGGGGGTGGGCTGGGGGGGGAGAAGAAAATCAGAAGGGGATCACACGGCCCCGGGGACACCGTGACCGTTGTAAATATGAGCCAAGAACAATAATAACAGAGTTGGGAAGGGACCTTGGAGGTCTTCTAGTCCAACCCCCCCCTGCTTAAAACATCCAAATTTTGATCCTGTGACGATGGGGATGCTGCAGGTGTGAAAAAGGGTCCTTTTTTTCCAGTGCCGTTGTAACACTGTCACTAAACCAGTGTTGTAAGTAGAGGACCATCTGCACCATCTGCATCTGTTGGAAATACCTGCTTTTCAGCCTAAAGGGCCCCGTCCCCACCCCTGCCACGCGGGGGGGGGGGGAGGCTGGCCAGGGATGGAGCTTCTGTTTTGCCCTTCAGAAATCTTAAATTTATTCTGATCCTTTGGGGAGCCTTTCTGATGAGATCTCTGCAAAGGGAATCCCAGTGGGCTTTTTTTTTTATTTCCACAGAACACTAGCAGGAAATGTGTTGCTGCCCTGCCTGGTTTCCTCACCTGTTTGCTGTCCTTTCTCTCTCTCTGTTTTTTTTTTCCCCTCTCCTCCGGCGTTTCCCCCACCGCCAGCGTCCTGGAAACGGAGCCCCAGTTTGGATTCGAAGAAGCCAAGGAAAAATTGCAAGGTACTCAGAGAGGGGGGAAACTTAAGCTCAGGAGCTGCCTTTTAAAGATAGGTAATCCTCGGCTGGCGACTGGAGGAATTTCCGTCGCTCAGCGAGTCGTTTTGATGGGTTGAGTTTTGCCCCATTTAGCCAGGAGCTTGCAAAAGGGGATCGCATGATCTCCCACCCCAGGGGACGCTGCAGCCATCATAAATACGAAGCAGGTTTCCAGGTGCCTGAATTTGGATCACATACCCTGGGGGGGGGGGGTATGCGGCAAAAAGGCCGTAAGCGCAAAAAGTCGCTTTTTTTCAACGCTGTTGTAGCTTCTCCAGGCCTCTCTGAAGAATCTTGCTTGATCTCTGGATGTTGAGTAGAGCAGGGGTAGAGTAGGGGCACCCCTCTCTCAATCAGGTCGAGTCTTTGCAATGTTCTGCAAAGTGTTTATGTTTTACTTTTCTAAAATCTACTCTTTCTTTAGCTGGAGGTCCTGGTTTCTGTCAACGCTGCTAATATTGAATATTCTTGCTTTGACCAAATATGAAGAACTGTCTAGTACTTTTAGAGTTAATTCAGAGGAGTGAGGGAGGAGGGAAAAGCCCAGGAAAGGGAATGGAAGAGAACCTTTGCCCTTCAAACTAATTGGAGAACGTAAATCACAACAGCAAAATAAGAGAGGGGAAATGCTAGCAAAAATAACTGCTCTGGGGTGGTGGAGATTTCAGATCTTTGCATCCTTTTATCCTGCCGTGCCGACATTTTGTCACATGAATAAAAAGACTTTTTAGGATAACATGCCTGGAAGTTCTTTGAAGTGTTTCATTCGTCGGAACCATGACAGTTTCCTTTCCAGGAAATGGTAAATTCTGATAATTGATCATCTAATTTATTTTCTCTCTCTCTCTCTCTCTTTCTTCTCTTCCCCTTTTCCCCTTCCTGATGCCCAGAGCGTCCTTGGCTCGTGGATTCGTACAGCGAATGGGTGGAACGGCTCAAGGTACACACAGACCGTCCTTCAGCCGCCATTTTGGGGGTGGGCTGGGGGGCTGCTGGGGCGGAGAATGAGAAAGGGGAGGAATATAGGAAATATAGGCAATTATCTCTCAAGTTCCGTCCGTTTGAGTGGAGCAGAAACCTATTGGCTACCCCTATTGGCAACTTTTGAGATGGGGGGGTTTCTTCAACTCCCAGAATTCATGGCTGGCTGGGGAATTCTGGGAGTTGAAGTCCCCCCACCCCTTCTCAAAGTCGCTGAGGTTCAGAAACACATTGGGCTCCTTTTTAACACACCACAAGACTCTTGTCTCTTCTAAGACTGACTTTCCAGACCGAACCGAGTTAGTTTCTGTTAGAGAAACAAGGTTGAACTGGGCTTGTCCCATAGGTGTTTGCACGTTGTCTCTGCCGTCCCACTCCATGAGTGGACATTGGGACAGAGCATCAAAATGGGGGGCTCTTGTCTAAGAAGAGGGTGACACCCCACCCCACCCCAAGGAACTGTTTGGTCTAATTGTCAAGACTTCCCACTTATTCCCACCCTCATCTCACGTGACAAAAAAAAAAGGGACCTTGTAGAGTTTCCTTGAAAAATTTTGAGTAGTCCAGAAATTCCAGGGGACTGAAATGTTACCCCCCCCCTCTCTTTTTTTTTCTTTTCTTTTTTTGGGTCCCTTCGTCCTGCCTCCCCAGATTTTGGCTTTCTCCCGGCAGCGTAGCTTGACTTGAAAAAGAGGCCACCGGGTGATCCGTGGCCGAATGTGAGGAAGAGCCCGATTGGCCTCCGAGTTCTCTGATGCGTCTCTTTTTCCTTTCGCAGGCCCCAGCTCATAAATGTGCCTTAATTTTTGCAGATAACAGTGGAATTGATATCATCTTAGGCGTCTTCCCTTTTATTAGGGAATTGCTCTGTAGGGGCACGGAGGTCAGTAATATTCTGGCATCTTAAGGTGGAAGGCCTGGGGGGGAAAAAAACTCGGAAAAAAACGGGGGGGGTTGAGGGAAAGTGCACCCAGTTAGCAAAAGACTAGAAAGAAAATGGAACTGCTGTTGTTGTTTTTTTTAAATAGGAACTATATATGCGGGAAAAGGGGTTTTTTTTTTTTTTTTGCACCCAGTTAGCAAAAGACTAGAAAGAAAATGGAACTGCTGTTTTTTTTTTAAATAGGAACTATATGGGGGGGGGAGATGATATTGTTTAATCCCACCTAAAAAAAAAAAACAATTAGTGGAAATAGCATCTTTTATCTCAAATGAGTTTTTAACCAACTTGCTAGCAGCAAATAAAAATAAACTTAGTTCAACGGAAGATGCCGGTCAAAATCATGACTTGGAAAGAGAAAGAGGTTTTTGCTATCAACCCTGTCTCTTCCACCCTCGAAGCTGGCAACACAAAACCCACAACTTTCTCCTCTTTCTTTTGGGGGGGTTGAAGTCTCTCCTGCAGCTCTGACAGGAGCTCTGCTAACTTTAAATGGGGGTCTGCCACAGGAGAGAAGAGGCAGGCATGCCTTAAAACCCCCAGTTATCAATTGATATAAACCAAATATCGATTATCTGCCAGTGAGTTAACATTAACGAGTTGGTCCAAAAAAAAGGAAAAAGGCAACAGGCAAGGCAGTTTCTAGATTGTATAAATTCTTCTTGGAGTGCCAGCTCTGTCTTGCCAACTTTTTCTGGATAGTAGTAGTGAAGATGAGACCCCCTTTTTCATTTCTGGACCAACCATCTCTTCCCCCCCCCCCAACAGTAATATCAGTTGTATTTGGTGGTCTTCTTGCCTCACAAGCCAAGATCAAAGAAATTCTCACTGGCCTGAGAATTTAGCTTGTCCCCCAAAATGGTGTCGGTGTTCCTCGCTCCAAAGTCCCTGAGGGAAGCCTGGATGCAAATGTGTCAGAATATAGTTCAGTTCCAATTTAAAAGTGAATCAAACATCCCTGTATGTCTTATAGAGTGCTGATCCAAAATGTCCTTTGCTTTCTCTCTCTCTCCCCCCCCCCTCTCTCTCTTTCCCCCCTCTTCCTCTCTCTTTCTTCCTCTCTCTCTCTCTTTCTCCCTCCCTTTCTCTTCCTCGCTCTCTCTCTCCTTTGCAATATCAGGTTATTTTGGCTTGCAATTCAGGTCCCGCTCTGAATGACGTCACGTATAACGAATCCTTGCTTGTGGTGGAGAAGATTGCGGCTATGGATGATGTTATTCGGTAAGGATTGGTGGACACAAAGCCCGAAGAAGTCCAAGTTTTGCTTTGGGCAGAGGAAAGGAAAGATATGTAGATAGATAGATAGATAGATAGATAGATAGATAGATAGATAGATAGATAGATAGATAGATGATAGATAGATAGATAGATAGATAGATAGATAGATAGACAGACAGATATAAAGATAAATAGATATAGAGAAATTATAGGTAGTTAGAGATAGATAGATAGATAGATAGATAGATAGATAGATAGATAGATAGATAGATAGATAATATAGATGATAGATGACAGATAGACCCACAGATGATAGATAGAAAGATATAGATATAGACGATAGAAAGCGAAAGATGGAGAACCAGTGTATCAAGTATAAAGCAGCGTTTGCTTTATACTTGCAAATGTACTTATACATTTCCTCAAGGGCTCTGCTAAAATTGGCTATGGGAAAACCACACAGCTGAAGTGTGTCTCCCTGTTTGCCTCTTTCCGAGATCCTCCCATCTTTGCTAAGCCAACTCTGTTTGCAAGGTTGCCCTGATGGTGGACAACTTCGCCGGACGTTTCTCCCACGGGCTGAGCTTTTGACCCCACCCCACCCCTCTCTCTCTTTAGGTCTGCCCTGAAGGAAGAGAGGCTCCTTTTGGTCCAGACCGGCTCCAGTTCGCCCTGCTTGGATCTCAGGTTGGTCACCGTCCCAGTCATTGTAAAATTATCAATAAACATAAGACTCGGTGCCTGTTGGGTTTTGTTTTTTGGGTGGGGATGGGGGCAAAATGAACGCTCCACGGATTTTAAGCACGCATGGTTGACTTTTGCAGCCTGATCGGCTTCTGAAAGTTAAACTCGGCCCCCGAATTCCTTACTGCGGCCTTGCTGGCTAGGGAATTCTGGGATTTGAATTTTTCCTGGCAGGCACTTGTGGCCTCTTCCCTCTCTTCTAACACAAGATGCCTTTCCCAAGAGAAATTATCTGGTTCAATTGGATCGCCATTTGACAGAGAGATTTGAAAACAATACGGTGTTATCTTCCTTTAGCTATAACAATACGTTGTTATCTTCCTTTATACCTATAACAACAAAATATTGTTATCTTCCTTTAGCCTTTGGGGTCCTTTGCCACAAATCCCTCCACCTTTAATTTGGCTGCCTCCAAATTAACTCGCCGGAGGGCATGGCTGGCTTTTCTTTGCCCATTAAAAGCGCATTTAAAATGAGCCAAGTGCGAAAAACCCATCCTTTGGCACAGACGCAACCGAGGCCTTCGGCACTGTTTGGAAACGACTGAACAGACCCAGAGCCCAGAAGCTCAAAAGCTTGCCAACCCTGCTCTGTCAATCTCCTTTTTTCAAAGATCCTACAAAGTTGTATTAGATAAATTGGCAACTCCAGCTTCTTCAGTTTGTAGCTGCTTATTTTAAAACCTTTAAAAAGAAACTTAAAAGGGGGCAGCGGCGCTGATGTTGCCTACTTTTCCGGGGCTGTACCCACCTACTAAGCTATATCATTATAAAATAGGTAATAATAATAATAATAAAGTTGGAAGGGACCTTGGAGGTCATCTAATCCAACCCCCTGCTCAGGCAGGTAACCTTATACCATTTCAGACAAATGGCTGTCTAGTCTCTTCTTAAAAACTTCCAGTGTTGGAGCATTTACTGCTTCTGGAGGCAGGTTGTTCCACTGGTTAATTGTTCTCACTGTCAGGAAGTTTCTCCTTAGTTCCAGGTTGCTTCCCTCCTTGATGAGTTTCCATCTCTTCTTGTCCTGCCCTCAAGTGCTTTGGAGAATAGCTTGACTCCCTCTTCTTTGGGGCAGCCCCTGAAATATTGGAACATATTTCATGTCCCCCCTCGTCCTTCTCTTCATTAGACTAGACACACCCAATTCTAGCAGGGTTTAAGATCAAGGGTTTAAAATGAACCAAGGGCAGCTATCGTGGTGGGAGCGAGGTCTTTTAAGGGCTCTCTTAATGGATCCTGATCCATTAAACCACAGTTGAGCCAACGGCCGTAATTTAATCCTCATCCTGTTGATTTTCACAGCCGCCTGGACAAGGGCCTGGCTAACTTGGTCCGAGAGCGGAAGACCGACCTGGTGATCATCGAAGGGATGGGCCGGGCTATCCACACCAACTACCACGCCAAGCTCAGGTGTGAGAGCCTTAAGCTGGCCGTGCTCAAAAATTCTTGGCTGGCCGACCGCCTGGGTGGGAAGATCTTCAGCGTGATTTTCAAGTACGAAGTTCCCCTCAAATCTTCCTGATGAACCCCAAAAAGGAGATGGAGGGGGTGAGCTTCAGCAGCAATGGCTGGAAAAGGACTTGCACTAGTTACAATTTTAATTGTAAAGAATGTATTTTTATTACCACAGGGAAAAAAAAATGAGTTCTCTCTCGCGCACACACACACACCTCTGTATTTATATTGTGCTTTTGTGACTGAAAAAGAAAACAGCTATCACTCACTCCATGCGCGTGCGTGCGTGTCTGTGTTTCTTGAATTTAATGCAATATTTGTAATGGCAAAAGTTTTGATTTTCCTCTTTTTCCCCCCCCTCCCTCCCCAGGATTTTTTTTGAGTGTGTGTGTGTGTGTATGTGTGTGAGTGTGTGAGATGCTTGTATTGAAATGTCCTGAAAAGCTTTTTTAAAAAATCTATATAATCTATATTTTAGCTTACATTTGAACTAGCCAATTACATGGCCCAAAAAAAAAAAAAAAAAAAATCAAATAGAGATTTTAAAAAGCTGAAGGAATCTGGATTCTTTTATACTTTATCGGCTCGCAAGATAAAAGTGTGCAAAACTGAAAAAGGCAGAGATGGGTCCATTTTTAGAAGGACCTTATTTCTACATCCAAAAGCGCCATTAGCTTAATATTAATGTTGACAAATTAGAATCCTTTGGCATTGACAGGCATACGTATACGCCTTCTGTTGTTTTTTTCCTAAGAGTAATCAAGTTAACCATTAGAATTTAGGCACTTCTCCCCCTATACATTCACCACCAGAAGTACATACTGTGTGTTTGTGTATAATATACAAGCTGCAGTGCCCAAATTAGCATTTCTTGTTCAGCCTTATTTTTACCAGAGCCTGCAGTTCCCAAATTCACCACTTGGAGGGCAACTTTTAAAATGAGCTGCTTTATCGACACAACAGCCCTGAGAGGTAGGCCGGGTGGAGAGAGAGATCCAAAGAGAGGATCTCCTCGATCCTGGCTGTTGTCGCTGCGACCTGAATAGAGCTGGAAGGGACTTTGGAGGTCTTCTAGTCCAGCCCCCTGCTCCAGAGGCGGGCTGTCAATCCATAAACCCCTTGGTCGGTCTGGCAGACAATCTACTGCTTTCAAGCCGGGACTACAAGTCCCCTAAGCCGCAGCAGGACGGCTGGGCGGGGATCACCCTGCCCCACCCTCGTGCCAGCAAGACCAAAGGTCTGGAAGTGCCAAACAGCAGCGCCCAATTCACCTCTCCCGGAAGCAGGTGGGGAAAACTACCGCTCCCAGAATGCCTCGAGCGCCTTGGCTGCCTGAGGCCTTCTGGGAGCGGTAGTTTCCCCCCACCTTTGCGACGCCCTCGGCGGGAGTAGCTGAGGCCTTCTGGGAGTTGCAGTTCTCCGAGCTTGAGGGGCCTTCCAGCCGAGGCCAGGCTTCGTCCAACGCAGCAGGCCTCTCTCCCCGCGGGGCTTCCCGGCCGCTTGGCCTTCGTCTCTCCCGCCTTCCTCCTCGCCCCGGTAGCGGAAGCTCTGCCGCCGGCCGCGCGGTTCCGCCATCTCGGAAGGTGGAGGAGGAGGAGTCGGTGGCGGCGGCTCCTCTGCCTGGTCAGGCGGGGCGGGAAGCGGAAGGAGGGGACACCCGGCGTGGCCTGGTGAGTTACCCCGGGCCCGGGCAGGCCGCGGCCTAGCCGTTGCCTTGGCAACCAGGCCTTCCAGGGCGGGGGAGACATGGGGGGGGGCGCCTGGGAGGACCCCCCAACTTTAATTACTGGGTGTGAGGAGGCGGGGGCGCTGGGCCTCTTCCTCAGTTTCCCCAAATGGGGGCCGGCCATATGGGGGAGGGGGTGGCTTTGCGTCCTCCTTTCTGGGGAGCAGGGAGGGGTTGCTTCCATCAAATCTCTTGGGACTCTGACGTCCATCATCCCCAACCAGGACAACGGCGGGAACTGTAGTCCAGAACTGGTGTGTGTGTATGTGTGTGTGTGTTTGTTTGAGAAAGAGGGAAATGTGCTCTGAGTTCTGGGTTTGAATTAGTTACCTGACTAGTCATGGTGGTCCTCGACTTACAACAGTTCATTTAGTGACCGTCCAAAGTTACAGCATCCTTTTAAAAAAAAGTGACTTAGGACCGTGTTTCAGACTTAGGACCGTTGCAGCATCCCCAGATGCTTGCCAACTGACTTGCACTTACGACGGTCGCAACAGCCTGGGATTATGGGATTCACTTTTTGCGACCGTCTGACAAGCCCAGGCAATGTGGAAGCTGGATTCACTTAACACGCATGTGGCTAACTGAACCAGTGCAGTGATTCACTTAACAACGGAGGGAAGAAAGATCGTAAAATGGGGCAAAACCTGCTTAACAAATGTCTCACTTAGCAACGGAACAGAATTTTTGGGCTTAATTGAGATCATAAGTCGAGGACCACCTGTATCATAGGACACGTAACTTATTTTTACCCTTGACTTCTAGGTGATCTATTGGGGGGGGCATGTCTCTTATTTTATCCTACAACGCCCTTGTGAGGTAGGTCAGGCTGAGAGAGAACAGCTAGCCCAACTTCACCAGTGAGCTTTACAAAGGTGTGAAGATTTGCACCCAGATCCACTCTTAAGTTTCTAATGGGGAGACTGGAGACTTGTCATTATCCCTGTCCAATGCTAGCTAAAATGGGATAGATTTCTCTCTCTCTCTTCTCATCATCCTTTTATTCCAAGATACACCCATTCACACCATCTCCTCTGGCCCATGAAACCAGCTCTGAAGCTTTAGGTCACCCAGTGGTGCCTTTTCCATCAGTCGTGGCTTATAGCCCAAGGGAGGAACCCAGCCAACATTAGTGGTTTCAAAGGAGTGAGATAAACCATTAAGTCCCTTGGCTGCTACTGAAACCTCTGCAGTGTGTTCATCTCCAGCCTAGTTGTGTGTGATAATAAGTTTCTTGAGAAAATCTCCATTTTACCGGCAGTGGATGCCATTGGTTTCATGGAAGAAATTTGGAAATGGCTGACCTTGGGGGTAATTTTTTTTTTTTAAATCTCTTCTTTAATCAAGTAGCTAAATAGTATGAATGACAAACATTAGCCAGGAGACATTTCTTTAGTTTACACCCTGTGAAGTGTTTTTTTCCCTGAATTTTTCTTTTGAGGTGCGCCTGATAGTCATGCTTTCTGCTTTGCTCCCCTTAGGAGTCATGTAAGCCCTAATTAAGTTTTTCTGAATCCAGTTTAGGTGAGAATGCAGCCACTGGCATTCATAAACTTCAAATAACCACTTAGTCTAGTGTGTGAACTCTGGGCCAAGCCGAATCTTTATTATTATTATTGTGATGATGATGATGATGATGATGATGATAGATCATTGCACAGTCAGCCAGATGTTCAGACTGGATTTGGCATTTTGTCTACCTATCGAGTCCTTACCCAGGACCTGGGATAGGCAGATGTGGATGTTGGATGGTATCACAGGTATCGTCGCAGGATGGAAGCAGTTCCTAGTAAGGCCGCCTTTTGCAATGGACTAATAGCGAATTTGTCAATGCCAGTGGTGTTCAAGTGGTGCTCCAGTTGTTTTGGGATTGCACCCAAGGAGCCTGTGACTATTGGTACTAGGATGTTTGCAAATTATGATTTGGATCCCTCTGCTTTACACTTTGCTCGGCTTTTCTTGAGAAGTTGCTTACAGAAATTGTAAGTGCTCCATCACTGGAAATCTTAAAGAAGAAGACTTAAGTCTTAAAGAAGAGTTTGGACAGCCATTTGTCTACAATGTCATAGGATTTCCTGCTTGAGCAGGGGGTTGGACTAGAAGACCTCTGAGGTCCTTTCCGACTCTGTGATTCTGTTAGAGATTTGTAATTCTAGCCTCGATTTTGTAGAATTGGTATGTTCAGTGGCTTACCATTTTTTGCAGCTTGCTTTTCTTGGGGAAAAAAATCTTGGCACATTTATAATAAATGCAGTTCTTATAGATGCTTTAGAGAGGTAAAGGAACGCGAAACTGGAACGCAGTTAATCCCTGCCTCCAAATTAATAAGGTGAGTTAGACTTGCCTTGGACTGGAAAGAGTAATAATATCTGAAGACTAAGGGGTGGCCAATCTTGGCAGCTTTAAGACCTGCAGACTCCCAGAATTCCCCATCCAGCCAGGCAGCGAATGGAATTGGTCTGTAAGTTTTAAAGTTGCCGACATTGGACACTTTTGCCTTATCTTACCAAGGGCCAGCTTTGCGCGACAGCTTCCTTGAAAGCTAACCCTGCTGTGGCCCGTTTAGTTTGCTTTAAAAGTGGAACTATTAAGTGTACAGAAACTTGGTGTAGACAAACTCTGGGTTTAGTTTCCTTCCTACTCTTTTCCCAACCTGCCTTTGATGTCACACTGGGAGATTTGACAACAGTTGCGTTTTCCCAAAGTAACATCCAGGGTTGACGTAAAACCTAACATCGTCCCGGGCTAACAAATAGCATCCATGTTTTATTCTTACCCTTAGTGCTTTCCCGTTGTGCCGTTGGTTTAACTTCGCTTTACCACGTATGATCCCAGCTATTCTGGTTTGCAAATAGGGTTCGTTGAGCGTACTGAGTGATACTTGATGGTTGGTGGACCAAGAGCCACAGTTAAGTTGTAATTTGGAGTGATGATGTGTGCCTTTAGCTTTGTTGTTTAACTGGATATCAAGGCGAGATCTTTTATACTCAACTTCTGGTTAGATTGATGTGGTTTATCGTTTTGGAATTCTTTCCTTTTTGCTGTGTTTTGCTTCCTCATTGCTGTTCTTACGAGAATATTCTCACGTTTGGAGTTGTTTAATAATCATAAAGCTTGCTCTCTTTCCTTGGATGTCAATTCACCTATAATTTCTAAATCTAATTCCTAGGCTAATATCATTAATATCCTTGTTGATCTTCCAGCAGATTCCAAAATTACATGCCAAAGTTGTTGTTTTTTTCCCCCCTCTTGATTTCCCAGTTGTATTTTCCCCCCACGCAGTTTTTCACCCACGTGCTAGCGAAATCTCTTTTTGCTTTCCTGTTCCTGGAAAACTAATTTCCCATTTTCTCCGCCCTCCAAGCATGACATACCAGGAAGTTGTGTCACGCTTTCGCTGATGTGGCATAGCAGCTCCAGTGATTCCCTGAGTGGGCTTAAAGAGAAAGGCAGCTTTTCACCCTTGGCTTAAACCAAAGAAACGAAAGTGTAGTTGCAGAAATCCAGAAGGCCTTTTCAGTCTTAATGTTTATTTGTGGTTGTGTTTATTTGTAAGAGAAGAGGAAGGCCTAGGAAAGGTGTGAGATCAGGTTTTTTGAATCAAAAGGGGACTTTGCTTCGAAGCCTGTTGTGTTCCAAAGAGGAACTAGAGCACTCTCACAAACACACCCCTGAGTGAAATATAGCAGGCAAAAGAATGTGGTGCACTGAGTGAATGTTTTCTCTGGTCCCCGAAGCCCAGTGCAAATTGCGCGCGATTTATCGGTTTTCACATCACACACCCAAGCTTTGCCATCAATCCCGCAGCACTTTTCCTTCTCCTGAATCGACCCACACACCGATTACACAACAACAACAAAGCAGGGAAGCGTAGGAAATCCTCAGCGCACGACTGTAATCAAGCCCGACGCTTCCGTCGCTAAGCGAGACCCTGGCGAAGCGAGTGTTCTCCCGCGTTATGACTACCCTTGCCACGGTTGATAAGCGAATCGCTGCGGTTGTTAAAAGTTAGTCACCCGGTCGTTAAGTGAGTCCAGCTTCTGCTTTGACTCGATTTGTCGGGCGGTTGCCAAAGGGGATCACGTGACGTGCACACACACACACACACACACACACACACACACACACACACCAGGGACACGGCAGCCGTCGTAAATAGGAGTCGGTGGCCAAGCGTCTGAATTTTGATTGCCTGACCGCAAGGATGCTGCGGTACTTGTAAATGTTTAAAAAAACGGCCGTATCTTAAGTCACTGTTTCCACTGCTGTTGTAACTTCAAGCGGTCACTAAATGAATTGTCGTAAGTGGAGGATTGCCTGCCTGTCGCTTCAAGTGAAGGGCATTTCTAGAATTTTGTATTGCAAAATGTGATGTGCCGAATTGTTTGTTTTTTTTTCTCCCCTACAGCAACAATGTCAGAAGGGGACAGTAGTGGCGAGTCCATCCATGGTAAACCTTCCGTGGTCTATAGATTTTTCACAAGACTGGGACAGGTGAGTTTCACCCCTGGGGGCGAACAGATCCCTAAACATCCCCGAGTGATTAAATTGGTATTTCATCCAGTCGAATTAAAGCAGAAAGAGAAAAGAGTTGGTAGTGAAGTGACTTCTCTGACCTTTGCTGGGATGTGGGAAGGAGCATGTTGGAAGGAGTATGTCTAGCTATAGTCTGCTTGTTCATTTGACCCCGGGACACTGCAACTCTCCTGAGTGCACACGGGTTGCCGAGGGTCCGAATTTTAAATCGCGGGCGTGTGGGAACGCCATTACGGTTGTTAAGTAAAAAGGACCGGCCGTTAAGTCGCTTTTTTCAATGCAGTTGTAACTTTGAACAGCTGCTAAATGGGCTGTCGTAAGTTGAGGAAGACCTGTCCTCCACAAACCATGGTTAGTCCCAGTTGTAGGAGCTGTAAGGCTTGCAATTTTCTACCAGTCAATTAATGTGCTGAACAATCTGTGTTTTTCCCCCCTAGATTTACCAGTCCTGGCTAGACAAATCTACTCCATATACAACAATCCGATGGGTGGCAACATTGGGTTTAAGTTTTATCTACATGATTAGAGTTTATTTACTGCAGGTAAGAAAAACTGAACTCTCTGCCTTCATCTGGAACCCCTGTCAGGAATCAGAGACCGTTCAACAGGTTGCCAATTCCTGACAGCAGTTCGTTAGCCCGTTAATGTTTATTTTATTTTAGCCGGTTAAAAGATTTATTTCTCTGCCCGTGCTTTTAGCTTCCATCTTTGGATCTTGCCTCCAAGCGCAAAGAACCTATTTAAAGTGGGGGGAAATAGCTACGGGCTACCCAAAGAATTTAATTTAATTTAATCTTTCTATGGAGAATTTACTCAGCAGAGGCTTCTGCTTGTAAAAATAGCCCTGACGTGGAGATGGGTTTGTAAATCACACCCATTCTTCATATGCCGTTTATTCTTACCTTACTTTGTCCTCATCCTTGGCTGGGGGATTCTGGGATTTGAAGTCCACCCACCTCTTCAGGTTGCCAAGGCTGAGAAAACCTAACCCAATAGATTGTAGTATGGCTCCTGCAATTTCTTGTTACCAACCAAGCTGCTTGTAGGACCAATCCTGGCTTCGGATTTAACCCTTGTGCATTGCTAATTATGGACTCTCTGGAACAGGAGCTTCTGTTCTTGAAACTTAAGTTCTCTGACCTCCCGGTTCTTGAATTCTGTCTTTTCCTTTCCAGGGCTGGTATATTGTGACGTACGCCTTGGGTATCTACCACCTAAACCTCTTCATAGCTTTCTTGTCGCCAAAGGTCGATCCCTCGCTCATGGAAGATTCAGGTATATAAAGTTGGAATTTTGGGGGAAAAAATGGGTTGATTTGTATTTTCTACGGACGCCGTCGATCTTTACGGATTGATTGGATTAAATTTGGAAACCTTGCTTGTCCCTTGACGGTGTGGGTTGGGGTCTATGCCTCGTCTTAAACCACAAAGTGATTGAAATTTTTTTGGCCATTGCGTTTAGTATCTGGCGCTTGCATTTTTAACCATGGTTTATGGTTAGTGTCCTGTATAATCATAGCAATCTGAGCTTGATTCTATAAATCCTAGTTCCATAGATTAGGGGTGAATATACAGGAAATCTTTGACTTACACCCATTTGTTTAGTTACGACGGCACTGGAAAAAAGGGAATTGTGGCCGTTTTCCACGCTTAACGGCCGTGGCCACACCCCTAGGGTCACGTGATCGGAATTCAGACCCTTTAATTCAGACGCCGGGCAACTGACTCGTATTTATGATGGTCGCAGCGTCCCCTCGGTGTGGGAAGGAAGCTTGTAGAATGGGGCAAAACTCACTTTAACAAATGTCTCGCTTCGCAACAAATACGGGGGCTCAGTTGTCGTAAGTCAAGGACTGCCTTTGCAGAGCATCGTCATTTAGAAGTGAAATGGGATCCCCTGTGAGGATTCTGAGACTTGAGCCTATTTTGCAACAGCAGCAATAAAAACCCAGCTCCTGAACGGACCATCTTCATCTGCCTGATCAGGCCGAGATTTTTAACAACTCCCAACTTTGCAAATCATGACTTTTCTTCTCTTTTGTTTTTTAGACGAAGGCCCTTCACTACCGACAAAACAGAACGAAGAATTCCGGCCTTTTATTCGGAGGCTGCCAGAATTCAAGTTTTGGTGAGTGGACGCAGATAATCGGGGGCTCCCTTCTCGTCTTTGCCCTTCCGGCGTTCCCGCAGAGCGAGGTTTCTCTCTCCCCTGACAAGGCGGGCAGCTGGAGCGCGATTGTCCCTGCCTGCTAACCCCGGTTTGCTTCCTTCCTTCCTCAAAGGCATTCTGCTACAAAAGGGATCCTGGTTGCCATGACCTGTACATTCTTTGAGGCTTTCAACGTTCCAGTTTTTTGGCCCATTCTGGTGATGTACTTCATTATGCTCTTCTGCATCACGATGAAGAGGCAAATCAAGGTGAGTGCGGAAGGCTTTGGACCAGCAGGTCCAAGCTTGGCAACTGGTGGACCTCAACTCCCACAAGTCCCTAGCCAGTCAGGCTGGCTGGAGAATTCTGGGAGCTGAAGTCTACAAGTCTTAAAAGTTGCCAAGGTCGGACACTTTAGAGCAGGGGGTCTTCAAACCTGGCCCTTTGGTGACTTGTGGACTTCAACTCACACACTGGCTGAGGGATTCTGGGAGTTGAAGTCCACAAGTCACAAAAGGGCCAAGTTTGAAGACCTCTCTTTTAGACCCTGAAATAAGTGGGGGGGGGGGGGAGAGAAGAGATTGCCTGCAATCCCAGGCAACATGAGATTTGGTCATTGAATTCTCCCATTTGGGGGGCCGGCATAGCCCTGGGTAGCAAAATAAATACAACCAACCAGGTAAGGCATGCTAGACAAGTGCAATTGAAGGAATGTGTGAAGGTAGCCAAACATTGGTTACATCAAAGTAACAAGAATTTCAAAATGCTTTCATGCCAAGCAGATGTAGCTGGCTACGCCCATGGCCAAAAGGCTGACGGGAGATAACCTTGATCATGAAAAGGTAGCTTGTTTGGAGCTGCTGCTTCACACTCTGCCAACGTTCCTCCAATTAGCAGATGGTTCAGTCCTGATCTGTTGGGCGAGCCTCATTTGCCCGTGTCCATGGAGCGCTTAAAGCCAAACAATTGTGGCTTTAAGTGGATCCTGCTCAGAAAAACGTAGCTTAACGTCCTGTGTGAAGGGAACCCTTGTTTGTCTAAATAGATCGGCCCTTGGAGGTGTTACTTGCATTTTGGGAAAATGGGGAGGAGAGGGGGGGGGAAGGGGGGGAGGCGTCGTCTTAAGACATGTGTTTTTCGTTCCAGCATATGATAAAATACCGATATATACCCTTCACCCACGGCAAGAGGAGATATAAAGGGAAAGAAGAGGCAGGGAAGACTTTTGCTAGCTAGAAACCCTATCCCTGAAATCTGCTGACCAACCTTTTTCCTGCGTTATAATTAAAAAGACCGCTTTTGAGCCATTGTAACGATGCCTCTGGTTCTTCATGATCAGTCAATAAGGAGGGCGACGATCCAGAAGATTCATTTTCTGTCTCTTCAGCTGATTGGAAGAGGGGTGGGTGGGGGGTGTCTGATTCCTACCAGGAGAATTCTGCCTTTTAACTTGCCTCTTCTGAAATTGTTGCACTGTGGGAACAAGCTATTTTATCCGTCCGGGGCCTCTTTTCTCCTCCCCTTGGGCAGTTATCACATGTTTACACCTAGGTACGTGTGTGTGTGTGTGGGTCTCTCTGGGATCCGAAGGCACTGGGTTCTTGGCTTTGCATATGTGGCTTGGTGACTTCGCAAACTTTTCCAAGGGCCTCCTGCGCGTGTATTCCAGATGTGTGGTTGTGCATGCAGACCAAAACAGGTAGGGAATTAGAAATTTCTTTGGGAGGCCTACTGCTAGCATGGAAAGGGAGAATATCGGTTTATTTTATTTTATTTTAATTCTCCAACCCAGTCTGCACACTGTACCTTGCTGAAATGAGAGAACTGTAATAGGAACCTGGGACACAATGATAAAGACATTCAACTTCTGATTGAGCTGGAGAGCAATCCATGCCCTGTGCTAGTTTAACTTAAACTTGAGCATTTTGAATTAAACTTGTCTTCACTGACTGAAGGAATCAGACTTTTAGAGTGAAGCAGTGGAAGATGGGCTGTGTAGTTCCCCCCCTCCCGGGTTTTGTTTAGTCATCAGCTGTTTTGTAATATATTTTTTTTTTCAGTTTTGGAAAAAGCCTGGAATTAGAATTACATGTGTATATCTATAAAATATCAGCTAAAGAGTATTTTAACATGTTTCTTTGATAACTTTTTTTTTTGGGTAAAATTTGCTTCATAGCCCTTTCCAAGATGTAAATAGATTGGACTGGCAGATTGAAATTTATGGGGTTTTCACCCAAGCTTTTAATTTTCTATGGAGAGAAATCTTAACACAACCTGCACGTAAGACATCTTCTATGTGATATAGCTGCGAGCTGTTTTATTAAGCGACTTTTTAAATTCCAAACTTTATTTAAAAGAAAAAAAAAGGCCTCGTCCCGTTCTTGGGCCCAGCCGTCTTTCTAAAACAAAATGTAAAGAGCTATGTATTCCTGGTTTGAAAGTTTTCTCTCCGCCCTGCTTTCTTAAATGCATATAATTTAATCTTGTGGAATATTGTATTTTAGCTGTCTCAATAAAAACAGCCCTTTGCACTATTGTACAAATATTATCTCGAAAGATAAATTAGCTATTGAGTAGCAACCCCCAAAATAAATATTTACGTCTTAACATACTCAAATAATGCTGTGCCATTAAGTCCATTTCACCTTTAGAGCATTATTATTATTATCATCTAAAGGGAGGAATTGTGGGCTCTTCGTGGGATAGCAAATTCTGTTTCCTTTTAAAATGGTCTTTTCCCCCCAGCTTGATTACAAGATATAAATGCCAATGCCCCCACCCCCAATTTAGAAATGGCGTCTTGAAAAAAGGTCTTGGAATGCTATTGAAACTAACCAGACCAAAATACACAATGGATCTTAAGTTGACTATACCAGCTGGGTATATGCTCAGCGCATTTGATCCTGAAAGCATGCTGAAAGCAAAATTGCAGAATTCAGAATTCACTAGGATGGGTAAGATGGCCCTCCTTCCTGACCTCAAACCCCCCCCCCCAGATAAAAAGTAAATCAGCCGCCGTTGGTGTTTTAAATGGATAGTTTTATATCATCTTGCAAGAGGGGCAGTGAAAGTCAAATGTCTGGGCTTCCATTTTGATCACCACAATTTAATATCAAAATAAAATCCCACACTCGTTCAAAGCTTGCGTTTGCGTTGGCTCATAGCAGCTTTGCAATTCCATTTACTGGAAGTGTCGAAGGTAAATAAGCTTTTGAGGCTGAAACTTCTCTCTACACAGAGGACACTCAGCCTGCGGGAAAGAGAAAAAAAAAACCACAGTGTTAGGAAACGTAAATCCTTCAAATTGCTTTAAAAACCATCCCCTTCTTTAATTTGAGGCGCAGTTATGTGCGGTAGAAATTTGCAACCGTTTAAGAAAAAAAGTTGTAATGCTTCTGGACCAAGTTTGAGGGCATCAATCCACACCTTGGTGTTGCACCAGGCAGCGATGCATTCCCAGCAGAAGAGGTGCCCACACGGTGTGGCTGTGGCATGCCGGCGTTCTTCTAAGCAGAGTGTGCAACGCACACTGTGGCCAGGAATCTTCTCTTTGGGTTGGTTTCTGAAGGAAGTGACGTTAGACAGAGTTAACTCAGAGAAAGGTGATTCCAAAAGAGATTGATGGGTGTAAGAAATAAGAAAGGTTTTAGGGAACTGCCATGTCTTTAATCGCCTTTATTTCTGTTCCTTCAACATAATGTGCTTTGGTCTTGTATTTTGACTGCTTTAAAACTCAATATCCCATAGGCCGAAAGTCCAGGTTCTGCACCACAATAAAAGCCCTTTAGAATAATATATTTTGAAGTACAATACCCACCAACCTGTATTTCTGGGGTGTAGTTTTAGCCATTTTTAACTTTCTTAATGCCCGCTAACTCTCAACTGTGAAAATTGAAAGCTGAATTTCAAATGCTACTAAGGTGATGCCATGGATATCAATTCTCTTTCCCGTTCAATAAAATAAAATCCCAACTTCATACGTCTGACAGGAGAGGTTGCGGAGTAGCTTCCATTCTTTTCTTGCCCTCTGCCGATGCCGGAGGTTGTACGCGTAGAGGCCAAGGGTCAGCCCCAGATGCAGGAAGGAAACAATTCCAAGCAGCTTGTAACTTGACCGAATGCTGTGGTCATCCTTGATGAATCCAACAGAGCGTAACTGGGGGAACAGAAGAATCGAGCAAAACCATCAACTGAAGGTAAATTCAGAAGATTTTGCCATAGAAGTAGCTCTGTTCAAATGTTTCGTTTATGAGAAAAGAGTATTCTTTTCAAAATCATGAGCTCTTTGCAAATAGATTAATGCTTTCAGGTGTTAGTTTTCATCTCGTAAAATATTTCCCAATCAAGAAAATTCTTTGATTTTTAATTCCTTTATTTTATAAGCCGGTCAAGGCAACAAATGTACATAATATTCCTCCATTCCCCACAATGACAACTCTGAGGTGATTTGGGCTGACAAATTTACCCCAAAATCACCCAGCTTGCTTTTATTTGTAAAGCGGGACTAGAATTCACAGTCTCCTAGTTTAGCCTTAACCACTAAACTGGCTCCCTGGTTCAAATCATACCTCAATCATTTTTATGCTGGAGGATGCAAACTTCATTTAGTGATTTAAGAGCTTTTCCAGTGAAAAACAAAGCAAATTACATACTTAAGCATTGGAATATGTACCGTTCCCATTTTTGCCTTTTAAGAAACATTCCAAGCCAAAAAAAAAAAAAAAAAATGATGGTGCCATTGACTTAAGTTGACTAAGCACCCTTCTATACATTGGTGATGGTGCCCAATTTAGAAACAGAAGCATAGGGAATCACTCACGTATGTGATCCCTGTTGTCCTTTTAGATAAATGGTAGAAGACACCGTTCATATAAAAAACAGCTAAGTGCAATCTACGGAGAAACGGGAGGCTTGGCTTGACGATTTGAACAGCCCGAGCAAGGAGCGTTCTCTGCCACTCGCTTAATCGCCTGACTTGTTTCCGCAACCAGCTTCGGAGTAACGCCCGGCTTTGCAATCCACTTAAATTTCGGGTATGCAGAGTCTGTGATCCGTTGGAGGCTGCCTCAAGCTCCTGCTCGAGCAGGACCAGTCCCTTGTCTAACAAGTAAGGCAAGACGGTGTGCAGAGCAATCAAAAGGGCCCGACGTCTCAGCGAAGGGACCTTGCCCTTAGAGGGGTCTACTTGGATAACGTTGACATATTCTTCACCAAGAGTTTGATAACCTGAAGGGGGGAGGGAAAAAAAAGCAATGGAAACCCCGAAGACAGGATTATAAACCCAGTTTTAGCTTAGATCGACAGAAGCACCACAGGACTCCCCGGCTTACAAACGCAAGCGGGACCAGATCTAAATGCAACCCAGGGACAAGAGAAGGAAGGAATTAGGTGTCTTTAGCTTTCAATTCAGACAGAATCATTACCTGACAGGGTAGTAAGGGTGAAATAGGCAACGTCAGCCAGGAGCTCCAACTCTTTCTGCCATTCTAGCCAGATTTTAGCACCTAAGGAGCCAAAATGTAGAATTACATCACCAGGGAATGCAAGGCTGTTCAATTTTTATCTAAGTAACAGTTGAAGGGGAGTCAGGGAGCGTATTTTTATCATCAAAAATATCACCACCACCGTTTCAAGAAAAGAAAAAAAAAACAAAGTACAATTAAGCATAGTGATGCAGGGATGGTGCTGGTTGTACCACTTTTTGTACATTGAATAACAGGTAAATAATAAGTAAAAAAAATACGGAGCCAGTTTGATTTAAAGCACGCTGGCTGAGGAATTCTGGGAGTTGGAAGTCCACAAGTCATAAAAGGGCCAAGTTTGAAGACCCCCTGGTCTAAAGGGTTAAAGCCTCAGGCTAGATAGGGTTTCCTTCCTGAGCAGGGGGTTGGACTAGATGACCTCCAAGGTCCCTTCCAATATTATTATTGTTTATTATACATATAAATATGTATTTATTATTATACATATCATTATTATTATTATACATATAAATATGTATTTATTTAAACTGAAGCGCCAATTTAAGACCAAAGGCTGAGAAACGGCTCCAGGGAGGAGAGAAGGCGGAGGCGCCTCACCCGCCAGGCCAGACAAGACGGCGCCGGCCCGGCTCTTCAGCGCTCTCCGGTAGAGATCGTCCTTCTGGGCCGAGCGGACCAGGCGAGCCGGCCCGGCTTCCACGGCCAGCGGCATGGCGGAAGAAAAAGCGGCCCAACACCTCGGGGATCTTCTTCGCTTCCGTATTCGTCGCCCAGTTCAGACGTCATCGCCTGTCGACGCGGCGCGGCGCTTTACGTCATCAGAACGCGAGCGGGGAAGCGGTTTTTTCCCTTTGTAGAGTTACGAATGTAGAGTGATGCTCAGAGACGCAACTTCCGGGATTAAGTCAATTTTAATTCTACGAGTAAAGAACGACGTTTTTAGCGTCCTTCTAGGGCAGATCAATTGTACGCCTGCTTATACGGAAAGTAATTGACTGATTATCTCCCATCAAGTCGGTATCGACTTTTCCCGACCCCATAGATAGATACATTCCGAAAGATGCCCGCTAAATTCGAATAATTGGGTCTCGCGTTCAACCGATTTCAACTATTGCCCTCCAGAAGCTTTAGGTTACATATAATTGTCCTAATTTACTGACCAGTATATTAATCCCAGCGCGAAAACTCTACTTTGGTAACAAAAGAAATTTCTCTGAGTGAACTCGGAAATGATTACATAAACTGTTTTATTCTATACGGCTTGTAAATCTATGGTGCTCGATGACGTAATCGGAACGCGCAGCCGTCGCCTGAGCGAAAAGTACGCCCTCTTCGGCGTAACTGACGAAACGCTTCCCTTCGTGGCTTGGCCGCCATGGCCA
This sequence comes from Crotalus tigris, assembly GCF_016545835.1. Lineage (NCBI taxonomy): Eukaryota > Metazoa > Chordata > Lepidosauria > Squamata > Viperidae > Crotalus > Crotalus tigris. Next base: position 4,230,454 of record NW_024098092.1, on the reverse strand, counting down.
ACCACCGCGCGCCTGCGCACTCGCGCGTTCGCTTCCTTGCCATGGCAACCTGAAAATCTCCCGCCATTTGAGGGCCTACGCGAGGCTGAGGAGATCCGACGTTTGTCAATGTGAATAAAATAAATTTTAAAAGGACATTTAAGAGCAAACAAGGTGGCGAAGTTTCACCGATGCTGCAGAAATATGTACTTGTCCTCTGCCTGCCCAACTTTTGTATATTTCAGTGTTTTATTTTAAGTGTTTATTCATTTGGGGCCTGTAAAAAAATGGCGGCCTGAGGGAGGCTGCCATTTTCCCCATTGATTTTGCTAACTAGGAAGAGGCAGGTTGAAGCAGAAGGCCTCCTCCCTCTCCCCACCCCACCCCCGCTCAAGTGAGGGGGAGCTGGGCATGTGCCAGGCTTTAAACTGGGTTACCAGCTAACTCTGGTTAGTTGGAACGCAGGTTTGTGGCTTGTGCAGTGCTGCTTATCTGGGCTTCAGGGCCCTGGGAAGGCAGAAAAATGGGGTTCATTTGGGTCAGTTTGGTGTAGGGACTAAAAATGTTGGTTTAGGGGCAGGGAGGCTTGGGTTCGAATTCAGTCTCAGCCATGAAAGGTCATTAAAAAGAGAATTTGTGCAGTATTGCTCTCTGGCAAGTATGCTGAGCCCGTGGGGACGTTGTGGGTCTAAAATCCCCATGGAAGCTACCTTGGGCTCCTATATTTATTTATTTCACTTTATCTTGCCTTTATTACTTTATTCTTTATTGGTTACATGTTTAATCCTGCCTTGATTACTGTATACATAACTCAGGGCAGTAAACATCCCTATTGCAGGAAGTCCTCGACTCACAACAGTTTGTTTAGTGACCGACGTGACCACGGCCCTGAGAAGAGCGACTTATGACCAGTTTTTCACACACAGCCACAACTGAGCCCAAAGTTTCTGTGGCTAAGGAAGACATTTGTTAAGTGAGTTTGTCCCATTTTATGACCTTTCTTGCCATCGATGTTAAGTAGATTGCTGTAGTTGTTAAGTTAGTCACATGGTCGTTAAGTGAAACCAGCTCCCTCATTGACTTTGCCTGTGAGAAGGTCACAAAAGGGGATCACTGCGACCGTCATAAATATGAGACTTTACTCCAAATTTGGGGTAAGGTTTCTGCTTGGTATTTTATGAAAAGCTCGTGCCAGTTTGGAGATTGAAGTCCAACAGTTCTGAAAGATTTGGATTACCAGCTTGGGTGGGGGGTTGGACTAGATGACCTATAAGATCCCTTTCAGCTCTCTTATTCTACCAGGTCTGAATGCAAGAAGATAGCAACCACTAGATGGCAGCAACGATTTGTAGATCCATATACTTCGTTGCAGTCTCTCATCCACCTAATATTAATTGCAAATACAAGAGAATAATAGAGTTAGAAGGGGCCTTAGAGGTCCTCTAGTCCAACCCCCTGCTGCAGCAGGAGACCTTACACTATTCTGGACAAATGGCTGTCCAGTCTCTTTTTGAAAACCCCCAGGGATGGAGCCCCCACAACTTCTGGAAGCAAGCTGTTCCACTGATGGTTCCCATTGCCAGGAAATTTCTCCTTCTTTATAGGCTGAATCTTTCTTTAATGATCTTCTTTAATAATAGACAAGCAAAGTCAGTGGAGCCTTCCATTTGTTTTTGCATGCATGCTCTATTTTACTGTGATCACATTCACATAGAGTTATGGCAGGGGTCTTCAAACTGGGCAACTTTAAGACTCGTGGACTTCAACTCCCAGAATTCCTCAGCCAAGTCTTAAAGTTGCCAAGTTTGAAGACCCCTGGTTTATGGGAACCCCACTAAATACAGGGGTTACAGAAACCTGTCATAGCACAGGATTTGGGGGGGGGGATGCAATTCAGAAAGGAAATTTCTAATAAGGCATGGATCCTGGTTTTAGACATTAGCCTCAAACCAATTGAGTGATTATACATTTTTTCCCCTCCTGATTTAGAGACTTGGAGATTTCCAAATGGAAGCCATATTTCTTGAATGGTCAAAAATGGTGGTCTGCAGAATTCCTGCCTTTTCCCCTACCAGTCTCAGAAAGTTACTATTTTTCCTTTTGAAGAAAAAGAAAAAAAAACAAACAACCAACCAGGTTAGTAAATGTTGTGGAGTTTTTTTTTCCCCCATGGCTGAATTAATTATCCTTCCCAGCTGATTCACTGTTTGCAATTACGTTTTCCTCCTCCTCCTTCCTTATACCTTTTTATTCAGCGAGAGTGGGGAGGCAAAAAAAAAGCTGCTAAATTATTTTCTAACATACCAGATGAGTAATTTGACTTTAGGAAGCTTGAAGCAATCCAGGCAACCTTGCAGAGATCTGAAGGAGCCGGCTTAAGCATTTAAAAGCTGGCTATCTTAACATCCTGGCTGAAGGGCAAAATGGAATTATACCAAGCAAAAGGAAGATAGCTGAGGCTGGCTTGCTTCAGCTCAGTAAGACATCTGAGTTAACATCCATAGAATTAGAATGCAGGAACACTTGGCAAAGAAGACAAAGCCCAACCAGGCACAACTTGTTCCTGAAGCTAAGAAAAGAATAGGCCAAATTACAGGACTACTCTCGGCAAATAGACTTGCTTAGCGCTCCCAGCCTTGGATAGGATTCCTTTATGTTTTAGGCTGCAGTCCTCAGCATGTTTATTAGATGGAAATTAAGTCCCAGTGAATGGAGCGGTGTTTTGTTTTTTTTTTTTTTTCTTTCTCCTCTTCTTATAAAATGCCAAAGGATTTATTCAGCCTCGCATAAAAGTGAGAAATCGGAGCAGGATACAGCGCTAAGTGCTTGCATTTACAGAACTCCTTGTTGCTGGGGGGGGGGGGGAAGCAATTGCCAGATAATTAAGTGTAAAAAAAGGTTGCTTCGGGTTTTTCATTATGGCTGCAATGTGGCAGTTAGAAATTGCACTTGGGGAATGCTTTGGCTACCTTCTCAGAACTTTATCCGATGCAATGCAAGCCGATGTAATGATCTCCTAGTAACTGATTTTCCCCAATTTAGAAAATATAAAGGCTTGGATTCATAAAGGATCACAGGCCTGCAAGGGACCTCAGGGCTCCAGGCAGGAGACCTTATATTCTCCCAGGCAAAGGATTGTCCAGTCTACTTTTGAAAACCTCAAGTGATGGAGTACCCACAAACCCAGGAAGCAAGCTGTTCCACTGACTAAGGCTGCTGGCAGATAGTTTATATATACATACATACATATACAGTATTGCATACATATATATATATATATACAGTATTTATATATATATATATATATATATATATATATATATATATATATATATATATATATATACACACACACAGTATTGCAATCAGACTTAATAAAGGCCTCGGATTTTGTACCGTTTTTCTCTTAAGACAGCCCTGTCTTAAGCTTGTTCTATCTATACATTTTGGCATCCATCTGGAACACGGGAGGAACAGTTTGTCACTGCCTGTGACTCACCGGTGAAAGTCACAAAGAATAAGATGATTGCTGTGTCAGTCGCATAATCCGCAAATAGCCATGTTCCTGACAAATTACCTTTCTCACACACACCTTAAATCCTTCCTTTACTTATGCCGTGTTGAGAGCAGAATAGCAGCGTTCTGCTAGATCAAGGCCACTAAATCAAGCTGTTAGTGACCTGAACAATTGCAGATAGGAAGGGACACGCTAGCCTTCCAGGAAAGCAGCTTAAAATCCTTTCCCCTCGGTCTTACAGGGCTACCCATCTTATTTAAGCAATTAAAGACCAGTCTTAGCTCCATTGTGGTCCCAGGGCTGGTGAAACCGATTATAATTGGGGCATTGAGCAGGAAGCTAGAATTCACGCCGCCAGATCGGAGGTATAAAGACTCTGTTCTGTGATCAAGTGATCAAGCAGCAGCAGGGCCCTTTCAGATTTAGCACTTCCTCTTTGTAAAAATACCTTATTTTGAAGCTCCAGTGTTTCTCAACCTTGGCAGCTTTTAAGAGGTGTGCACATTTAATTTAATTTGAATTGAGTTTAATACGATCCGTGGCACTTTCGCTTCATTTAAAACCACAAAAGTCACCCATCCATCGAAAGCTTGGCTATTTGTGGATGTCTTCTGGAGGAGCTGTGTTCATTGTTTACCCCCCCCCCCCCAGGTTTCAGATCCCACTCCCCTGATTGAGTTGAGGTGCACAAATGGGGAAATAGTGAGAAGCCAGACATTTTCAAAGACCAAAAAAAAAAAAAAAACACAAGAAAGTCTAGTTGCCTTTTGGAAAAAGCACTTTTCAGACAACCGTGACTTGAGAAGATTGAGAATCTCCACAGACATTTGCTTTCTGACTTCACCCTAAAAATATCTCACTAGGTGGCAGACCTGCATCAAATCAGAAGTTTTGAACTGTTTCCTTTTCTGAGAACGGGTCTGGAGAATTCCACTACCAATCTAGTGATATCGTTGGGGCTGGACCAGAAAGAAAAACGGCACAGATTTTTTTTTTAATCTTTGACCCAAAGTTGCTTTTTCAAGAGGCAACTAAACTTGGTTTTTCCTTGACCTCGTTTCGCTTCTCATCCAAGAAGCTTCTTCAGTTCTATCTGAACTGAAGTTCTGCTCCTTCAGCTTCTTGAATGAGAAGCGGAACGTCTTCGTGAAGGAACAACAAAGTCCAGTGGAAAAACAGGAATCTCCACAGACACGTTGGTAAATCCAGACTAGGCCAAGGGATTGGAACGGAAGCCGGTTCGGGCCCTGCAGATGTTGTCTCCTTGCACCTTGGAGACTGTTTTCAACCAGATGCGATTAAAAGTGGTGATTCTAAGGACCTTGCTTCCAAAAGAACAGGTTTAGGGATTGAAGGTGTTCCTTAACCACAGGCTCCACAAAACAAGTGAGTAATTCTTCACTGGCCCCGTTTTTTTGCCGAGATTGAAAAAGGAGCCAAAGAAGCTAAACTGGCTGCTGCTTCACAATCAGCCTGGAGCAGGAAGAGACTCTTAATATCGGAGTCCCGATTCCTCCAAGCTGAACTTCACAAAGGAGTGAAGTGACAAATTCGACAACAGTAATTAACATTATTTGATCTGAGCTGCAAGACTTCCAGGTCATTTCTAAATGGCAGCCGAGTTTAAGGTGTCTTTTGTCTGCCATCTCATCATCGTCAAGATTTTTTGCAGCCTGAAATTGTGGCTGCATCTGGCCTCGTACATGGGAGCATGCCTTAAGGGTGCTTTGGTTGATTTGAACTTAGTTTTTGGCTGTGGCTATTAACCCCTGCTTCGTAGCTGTGTGATGGGGGTAGGTCATCAAACCAGAGTCAAAGATGGGGAACCCCAGGTTGATGGATGGAGGTTTTTTTCAACTAGAGCGTAGGAATCTTCCAGCTTATTATTATTTTTTTTTTCCTTCTCCTCGAACCAAGATGTGAACACAAACGGGCATTTTGAGAGATGCAACTTTGGTAGCGCAGCATTCCCAAGCGAAAAAGACGTGTACAAAAGAGCTTTTAAGTCAGAGAAAAATGCAACACCACCATAACACGTTAGTGCACATCGAAACCCAAGAGGGGTAGCGTCTTCAAGAAAGTTTGTTTGCAAAAAGTGGGCCCGTTAAAACCGTGCTCCAAAGACAGACACATTTTTTGTGCGGCCTTAAAAATGCGCAACCAGATGTGAAAACTGGGTGAAAGGGGATGCAATTTCAGACTGGAAAATTTAGAAAGCCAGAGAAACTCAAGCTGATCCCCCCCCCCTCTCTCATGGATTGACAGATGCACAGTGTAAGAACCAATTTATTATGGTAGGATTAGCCTTGCCAAACTCTTAACGAGCTGCAAGCTTTGTTGAACTGAGAGTAGATTAAGATTACAAAAAAAAAATAAGAAAAAAAATTGTCTGGATCCACAGTTGTGTCTGGAACTTGATCTTCCTATTTCTAGATAGTGAAATGAGCTCACGAGGTGGAGGACTTTTGACTGCACATTCCCTCCATCCATTCCACTGGCATGACTTATTTCCTGAGAAAATATATTGAGAAAAATACATTTTTTTAAAAAATCAGTTTAGGGACTGTGCTCTTGAGTTTAGGTCTACGGCTGAAAGCCCCGTCTCCTGCACAGGTTGACCAGCCATCAAAGGTTTAAGGCTGTGCATCTGATTGAACAGATGGTAACTTCCAAACCTTGTGTGTGTGTGTGTGTGTGTGTGTGTATGAGAGAGAGAGGGGGGGGGATTGAAGTGGGCAGGCCTGGATGAGGTTTTTCATATTCCCCCCCCTCCCAGGTTTTCTTGCTGTTGTTAAGTCTGTTGCGTTCCACTGAAGCTTGGATAACATGTGCTGTGCCATCCCATGGATTTTCCGCTGTCCTGCTCCGGCAGCTCAATCCGCGGAGAAACTCTGAAATGCATAAATGAAATCTGGCTTTTAGGATGGCAGGTGTCTCACACACCTGGTACCAAATCTAGACTTTTTATTCTTTACTTATTTGTCCTATGAAGTATTGATGGCAATACAAGGGGACTCTGGGTGGCTTACACCCATTATGGTCGAGACATTTACACTGTAGTAGTATAATTCCCATCACTACGGCACGTTGGCTGTGCTGGCCAGTGGGGGTCCAGCCCGCGGCGTCTGATCTCTGCTCGGACCTACCCAAGGTATCCTTTATATGGATAATAGATAACATATAGATTCAACCTTGGGGGGTTGAATCATAGAATCCTAGGGCCGGAAGGGACCTTGGGAGGTCTTCTAGTCCAACCCCCCCAACCTAAGACAGGAGATCCTATCGCAGTGGTTCTCAACCTGTGGGTCGGGACCCCATTTGGGGTCGAATGACCATTTCACAGGGGTCGCCAAACCACGCAGTCCGCCATTTTTTTCCCTTTTCCCTAGCTGTCCTACTCCCTCTTATTGGTGGCCACACCCACTTGGGGGTCACCACAACATGGGGAACTGTATTATGGGGTCACGGCATTAAAAAGGTTGAGAACCACTGTCCTATCGCATCCTCTCTTCTCTTTCCCATGACAGGCTTGGGGGCTGTGGCCATTACCTGCCCCAGGTACGTGCAGGACGAGGCGTCTGGGAAGCCAGAAGAGATCCAGCCGACTCGCTTGCTAATGATTAACCGGACCGCCCGCGTACGGCAGGTAACGTTGACTGAACACACCTTTCCCTATCCCCGGCCTGTGCAGGAAGGCGGGGAGTGTGGAAACTCAGCAATAAACAGGGTTCTTTTCTCTTTTTCCAACCTGATGAACGAGTTCCCTTCCTTTAAAAAAAAAAAAAAAATCTGACGACAACAACAACAACCCAGCTGGGGAAGTCCACCTTTGCCTTTGGCCTCCTCCCTTTGAACTTGTTACCTTGGAGCTGGGAGAAGGAGGCTAAGAAGTCGCCTTGTAATCTCCGGGCCGTCATTATGTAAAGCGTGCGTGGGAGGGGCGGGCCTTTTGGAGAGTTGTGCCTGGGGAGAAACCGGGCAGGCAAAGCTGGGGGGGGGAAGGCGAGACGTTGCAGCTGTCCAGAGGAAGAGTGGGGAAGCAGAGTGGGGGACTTGAGGTACGCTTCCTCCTCCTCCTCTTCCTCCTCCTCTGACTCCTTGGTTTTGTAGTACTAAGTCTTCTTCCTGGCTTTGAAGCCAAAGCAAGTTGGGCAACTTCCAACAAGCTCTTACAGGAACAGTTCTGCAGCTTCTAAAGTTGCAACAGCGTTTGCCATCTCTCTCTGTCTCTGTCTCTCTCTGTCTCTGTCTCTCTCTTTCTTCCTTCCTTTGCAAGGCGACAGCATCCCACTGGGATGTCTTCCCATTCAGTATTTCATGCACGCTGTTTCTGGCTTAAGTAACTTGAGTTTTTCAAACACGGCCGCTCTGGGTGCCTGTTCACTCCGCTCCAACGCCAGGAACTCGGCCCGGGCTGGGGAATCTTTTGTTTGAAACCTGTTATCTCCTTCCTCTGCAGGGGAGAGGTCGGGCCTGCCTCTTGAGAAGCCAGCCCTTCTGAAGTATTGTAGCTCTTGGGAGAGCATTGAAACCCAAGGCAGAGCGAGCAAGAGTGAGACGAGGTAAGACAATACGCTTTTTATTTTTAAGTTGTCAGGGGCCCAACAGGAAGAAAAATGCAAAAAAAGGGCCATTATGCCTCTAGGGAAAAAAGCAAACTTTCTATATAAGGTTCACAATAACAGGGAAATTACCTCGGGTCTGCAGGTTGAGAACTTCAGTCACAGCCATTATGCTTCTGAACCTGAACCTCTAGAAGGGATCCATTCAAGAAATCCCAGATTTGGGGAGCCGTTTAGTTCCCCAACACCCTGGCTGGATTTTTGCCCAGTTTATCTCTTTCGGTGGCCTACCTCGCAGGATATTTGTGAAGGGCAAAAGGTGACAAGTGCAGGAGGAGACTTGGGTAACTCACTTCAGTCTCTTGAGACCTTTTGACATTTCCTTGTAAAATACTGTCCTGGTGGATGGCTCTGGTCGTGGTTTACATCTGGAAATCTCTCCCCTTGCAAGCCTTGCTCGGCCCTCTTTCGAACTCGCGTCTTTTGCCCTGAAACGAAACTCTTGCCTTTTCCATGAACTGAGGTTTTTCAGGAAAAGTGCTTTAGCTGAACGGTTTAAAGTGTTTGCGTTTGGTTCCTTGGTGTTTTGATTGTTCTGCTCTTCGGGGTTGCCAAGATGGTGTTTTTTTTTTAAGTAATGGTTTGTTAACCGTTTTCACTGAGTAAGGTCATAATTGTCGTTTAAAACACTACAGACTGTCAACCCAGAAAGAGAGATTATGGCAGTCTGAACTCTTTAGCTCAGAATGAAGCAGGGGAAGGAAGATAAATAAAACCACGCATGTGATCTGTGGAGGCAGAAAGGTATAAGCCCAGACAATTCCCTAAATTACTGTCAAAATATAATATTTACTGTGGAAGGGAGAGGGAAATTACTTTAAATACACGGCGGAGTAATTGCATTTTCTTAATTTTAATAACACGCCAGGGTAGGCAAATTGGAAAGAGATGTAATAATTTTGGTCCTAGCCCCCACCCATTAGTTTTTGGGGTAACAGCTTCTGGCATCCTCTTTCTGATCTTACCTTGATTTATACACACACACACACACATCCATATAAATTAATATGTTTGGCTTTATGGAATTCTCTGCTGCCTTTTATCCCCTTTAAAGTCTGTCTAATATCCTATAAATCTAATATCTCTAGCCCCGAATACTGGTGTTGTCAGGACATCCTTCCATGTTTATCCTCAGCTTTCTCTGGTTCACTTTCCAAACCCGTTTCATCTGGGTCTTTTTATTCCTTTCGGTTCTCATTTGCACGGCTGAATAGCCAGCTGCCTCTTGTCCACCAAGCTCCTTGCCAACAGAGTCACAGGTAATACAGGTGTCCCCTTTCACCCTCCTTCTGAGTGCAGAAGAGGCCGTTGGGCAGCTGCGGTTCATGTCTTGGCTGAGGTTGATCCTTGGGTTTGTGGAACTGGGCGTGGGGAACGTTGCTGGGTCAGCAAAAGCAGCCACCAACTGCCCCAAGGTGCAGTGTGTAGCATTGAGAAAAGAGAAACTCCAGCAGAGTTTTTATCGTCGTGCGCCTGCAGGAAAAAAAAGGGACCCCTTTTTTTGTTTTTCTTCTTCTCTTACCTCTCCTACAATACTAGAATCGCGCAAGGGGTGTTGCCTGCTGAAACTGCCAGGGGCCAAAAAGAGCAACGGAGATAAACCTGGGACTGGTGTCCAGCAGGAAGAGATCGTGTAGGTAGGTTTTGAGGAGAATACTTTAGGAAACTTTAGGGCATCTGAACTTCCAGTCCCAGAATTCCCTCTTCCACGGAGCAGAGGCCTTGACTAGAAAGCACCACCAGCTGCAAAGTTTTCCCAGTGGACAACCTCTGGTGTCTTCCACACTCCTCCGAGCACCGGAGGGACACAATAGAAGCTTTCTGTTAGTACATTGACAGCTGGGTGATGCTGAAAGACCCCAGGCATCCGGGGATATGGCTTCAGTTGAACCGTTGGGCTTACAAACTGGACCGGTGTTTTTTGGTGGCCTGAAATAAGTCTCGTGGCCTTTGGGCCTGATCGCCATGCTCGGTGCCCTTCACGGCTGGGAACCGTCACGATAAGATATGCGGGGAAACTTGGAACTGAATTGGATTAGGGCATTTATCAGAGGCGTTAAGGACTCCCCTTTCCATCATAACAGTGCTGTGTGCGCAAGGATGGCGAGCCTGAAGGAAAACAGCAGAACAAAAATACTGCACCGAAATCAGTGTGTGTGGCCTAGAACGTGTCCCAGTGGGGGCAGAGTGATAAGCCCAGTGTAGCTCCAAGCCTGGCTGTAAGCTCTTGATCTCAATGAGTTTGAAAAGATGGAACTAAGATTTCCCTCTTGAGATCTTCTCTATGGAGATTCTCCATCATCCAGGTTCACCGTTGTTCCAAAGGTGCTTTGCAAAGAACAGCTGGACTTTCTTCTTGTTGTTTTTTTCTTCTTGAAGTCGTTTCGCTTCTCATCCAAGAAGCTTCTTCGGTTCTGACCGAAGGGCGGGCCCCTAATTTAAATTCAATTAATTTTAATCAATTCAATTCAATTTCACCTAAATCCTTCTGTTCCCCACCATTCGGTCAGAACCGTATTTCCCTGTCTGTGTATTGTTCTACCTCTTGGCTGCAAAAAGAATCATTTCTGTGGATCAGACCAACAAATATTTAATATTGCCTTTGCAATTGCCAGAAGGCTAGTATCTAAGCGGGGAAATAAGTCTGAAATTGTTGAAAGGTGCACATTAAACCTGGCTTTGCTGTAAAGCACACCTACCTTCAACTCCTGTTTTTCCAACCCAGCAAATCATTCCCTCCCATTTAGTTATCCCCTGATGGATAACTAAAATTATATGGACAGATAAATATCACAGTGACTTTCCTGTAACTATGGCCTATAAAACATGTAATGGGCTGAGTTGTGAAATACAGAAAGGAATAAAGGTATTTTGCTGGCTGACAAAAGAAAAAGTAAAACAGAATAAATGCTTGCACAGGTAAGCAAAGCAGAAAAATTAAGAATCAGCCAGCTGTTAAGCCTATATTATAGACCAATTTTGGTCCAGGTGCGTGTTCCAATGCAGTGCAGATATTATAATATTTCTTACCTGCAGTTTCTTCCCCTCTTCTCACCTGCTCTTTGCCCTCAGGAGTACTGCTCCAGACAAATTCCATTTTGGGAGGACAAAGAGCCACTGAAATGCTCAAAAAGAAATGGGGTCAGGTGTTCATTTCAGAACACAATTGCTTTAAAATAACCCCACAAATAATTAGTGAGTAGCTGGCCCCATTTCCGAGAATGTTCAGTTTGCATCTGGATTTTTTTTTTAATTTTATGTTTTTTACGATTTAATTCATTTCCTAGTCGATTCTGGATTGTGACAGCAGAAACCGAAGTGATGCCAGCTTAGCATAACATTTCTTTGAAAACATTTTTTGACCTAGCATCTCCATTTTTTTTTTTTTTTAACCTGGTGGTTGGTGGAGTATCCGTGAGCCTCTGCAAGTTAGGATGGAATCCGGTCATCGTTTGAGTTTTGATGAAGTCAAGTAAACACAGTCTTCCCTCTGACTTCCTTACCATCCCACTTTATAATTTTAGGCCCGGGAAGACTTCTGCGTTCCTGTAAATGTCGGTTTTCTTGCTTGATTATACATTCCTATAATTTATTTTGGAATTGGCACGGGAGCGTATTCCCCGAGGTTCCCAAAGGAGGGGTTGGTTGAAAGAACCACCACCGTCTCGTAATTAAGATGGAGAAGATGGTCATAATTAAAAGCAGCTGCCTTGGACGGATGGCAAGAGACTGGGAGAGCGTGGATATTTTTGGTAGATTGGTAGATTTGGTAGATTTATGGAGTGACCTGGGAAAGTGCACTTTGTAGCCTTCCTCTTACAGCAGTTCATTTAGAGACTTGGTCTAAGTTAGAACAGCACTGAAAAAAGTGACTTATGATCGTTCTTTACCTTTATGACCGATGCAGCCTCCCCAGGGTCATGTGATCAAAATTCAGATCCATATTTATGACGGTCGCAGTGTCCCCGGATCCTGTGATCTCCTTGGCAGCAGAAATTTTCAGTTCAGTTGTGGTCCTATAGTCCAGGTCTACTTATAAAGACTTAGGGCTTCCTGCCCGAGCAGCGGGCTGGACTAGTGGACCTCTAAGGTCCCTTCCCACCCTACGAAGAATACCAACGCAATCCCATTCACCTGTCCCTCTTGTTATGGCACTTATAAAACTGGCAGAAGGGAGTGCCAGTTGGGCAATAGCTGTGTTGGTTTTTCATATCTTTGATTGGGATCACTTTCTTATACCAGCTCAAATGTCTTGTCAGATTTTTTTTTTTTTTAAAGAATGCAGCACTAACAGGGAAATTGCAGATTTTCCAAGAGAAATCTGAGAACTGGTATCATAGTTTTCCCCTCTGCAATAAACTGTTCTCTGGCTCGCAGAGATTCCAGCAAAATGGGAAAAAGAGGAAAACATATTGATTTGTGGTTATGCCACGAGGTTGGTGCCAACTGTTAGCAACCGCATATAGACTTTCTCCAGGAAGAAGGGCGCACCAAAAATCAGGACCAACCATTTGTTGTGTAAACAACATTAAAGGTTTCAATCGCTTGCCATTTCCTTCCTGAGTTACTTCCTTATTTGTTTGGCTCGCGACCTTTGAACCAATTGTATGTAGAGTCTTGGAGAAAGAATAAAATCAATAAAACATATTGTGATTGATTAACAGGGTCTGGTTTTTGGTACAATCTGTGCATGTGTCTATATCAATATCTATCTGTATGATAGGCTGTGTAGTTCAACAAATGCAACAGTGCTACTACAACATCATATGGGTAGTTCTCGACTCATGACTGTTTGTTTAGTGACTGAAGTTGCAACAGAGCTGAAAAAAGTGACTTTTGACTGTTTTTCACACTTATGACCATTGCAGCATTTCCCCATGGTCACGTGATCGAAAGTCCGAAGCTTGGCAACTGACTCGTATTTACGACGGTCGCAGTGTCCCGTAATCACACGATCCCCTTTTGGGCTCCATCATAAGTTGATGGCTACCTATAATGTTGTCTACAGCCTAAAGTTTATTACCATCTCTCTCTGTCTCTCCACCTTTTTTCAAAGTTACATTAAGGGAAATTTTGGGCTTGATGAGTAATCAAGAAAAGTATTTTGCTCCGATGATAATAGCAACTTTATTTATGGTAAAATTTGTGGGAGGTGGAGGGAAGGCAAAACGTCATTTGAAAAATAGAATATGTTGCATGGACATGTGAGGATAACCAAAGGAAGGGCAAAATGATCTGTCGTGGTTTTAATTCCAAACTAACCCTGTTCCCATTCCAGGGACTTCAGACTGTCATCCGTGGAAGGCATACCTGAGTCTTCATCTCAGGGATTCAGTTTTCAAAGTGAATCATTTTAAAAGTGAATTCATTGGCTCGCTTTAAACGTGAACCGCTTGAGTCATTAAATCAAGTAACCAGACTGAATGGATGAGTAAGATCAGATGTGCCTCTGAATCAATTCTGATAAGCTTTTCTTTCTAAACCAGCTGGGAAGTTTGAGTAACAAGCCAAGTAATTACATAACTTCACCCAATAAACAGGCTGGAAAAAAAAGTCAGACCCAAGTTTCTCAGGGTAAGAAGGCAGCCATTGATATCAAGGCAGCAAAATCAGGGCTTTAATCTTTAGTTGCTGTAGAATAAATATTTTTCATGCTTTCTGCTGAATGTCATAGGACCGAAGAAGAAAGCGAGTGCTAATCTTCTGTTGTTTTTCTCCTCAGCTGTTTTACCAAAATATCCAGGGAACACAAATGCAACACAATGACGGAAGGTTTCCCGCTTTGAAAGATAATACAGATGTGAACTTTATTCACCACGGGGTCTGGTACTTTTCCTGACGCACGGACTGTGACCAAGGCGCCAACCGATCGGATCCCTTGGAAGACCTAAGCAGTCTTTTTGCTAAAAGAAGAGAGAAGTTAAAATCCAGACGTTGAATGGAAACTGCACAGTGGCAGAAGGTGCACTTTGTGGGCATAAAACCTAGGGTCTGAATCCCATACCTTGAATGATTAAATACATTTTTTTTTTTAACGTAACAGATCGGAGAAAGGATTTTTCTCTTGATGACCTGGGCAGCTGTTAATCCACCTGAAGGAAAAGTACTGGACAAATATGGGCCCAAGAACAGCCTTTCTTTTGACGGTGACCTAAGATTGGCAGAACCGAAGATCCTTCTATAAATGCATCCGTTTTCCAAAGCTCAAGAGGCAGAAAACCTTAAGCTGGGGCCTGTGGCGACTTCGGAAGACATGTTTCCTGATGTGGGACAACCGGGCGGCCTCTTGCATGAAAAGGACGTGCGTCGCCACCCCTTCCTTTCCACAAACGTCATTACGATAGGTAAGTTGATTTGATATTACACACACATTACTGGGTGGTTTTTTTTGTTTTTTTAAATCTGCGGTGAGGAAAACATGATGCAGCATTTCAGTTTGCTTTCTTTTTTTTTTTTAACTTCCATATGGGGGGGCAGCCAAGATAACAGATCGATCCTTTTAGGTCTGGGAATACTGGTAGCCCTCGGCTTACAATCATTCGGTTAATGACTGTTTGAAGTTACAACATCGCTGAAAAAAGGTGAAGGTTGTCAACTGGAGCAAAATTCACTTGACAGCCGTCTGACTTAACAACAGACTGTTTTGGGCCGAATTGCAATCGTTAGTCGAGGGCTGCCTGTATCTATGAATTAAGTTCTTGCATTCCAGGGTGGGCTACGAGTTCCTGGGGTATAGGACTGCATCCAAAAAAAAAACCCGGTGAGTGGAACAGAATAGCTTGCTCCTGTTATTTCTCAACAGCCCGTCATTTATCATGGTTTCAGTGCTTTCTCAAGAGATCCTGCAAGTTTAGAGGCGGGTCAAAGAAACTTCGACCCTGTGCAGGATATCAAATTGCATAAGAGATATTTTTCATGCATGCTCAGGACTATTCATCTCTGTAACGTATAATATCCAGGTACGCTTGCCTGGGACATTAAGCAGACCTTTCCAGTGGTGCCACTGAGCATGAAGAAGGTCAGCTATTTCAGCTATTCCTTAGGGCTGTTTGTTTTTTTTTTTTTTTAAGCAGTGTCTGTCCTTTCTTCCAGATTTTGCTGTAATGTGACTAACATTTTTTCCCCTTTGGCTGTTTTCATTTTCTTGTGACGAATTCCACCTTGCTCCTGGTTTTTAGGTGTGTCGGTGTGTGCTGTGAGTTATGTATTTATAATTGGGTTCATCACCATCATCTACTTTCCGGGGCTAAATAATGGTATATGTAACCAACAACTAGCCAACATTAATTATTGAAGTTAGTTGTGTCCCGTTCCAGAATACTCCATTCCATTTTCTCTTCATCTGCTTTCCCGTGGTTCTTCTTGCGGTCAGAATTCATAGGGTAAAATCTGCAGTCGGTGGATTTACGTTGATTGCTGCCTTAATTTTGTTTTTAAAGCAACAATAATTTATTTATTTTATTTATTTATTAGTAAAATTTATATGCCACCCAATCCCTAGGGACTCAGGGCGGCGTACAAAATTAAAACAACAAGTATAACAATTAAAAATGAATACATTCACACAGCATGTCCCAATCAAATCCCGCCCCCCCCCCGGGGACATCAACCCCAGGCCTGCTGGAACAGGAGAGTTTTAATAGCTTTCTTGAAGGCCGGCAAGGTGGGAGTAGTTCGAATCTCGGGGGGAAGTTGATTCCACCACGTCGGAGCCACCACAGAAAAGGCCTTTCCCCAAGGGCCTGCCAGCCAACATAGTACAAACATCCTTTTTTTATTTATTTAATCTTTCACACCCCTCCCTTCTGTTCTTCCTTCTCTTCAAAATCTCAACATGATACCCCTGGGAGACTCTCAGCCTCACCCACTTTGCAGGGCTGTCTCAACTTAAGGAAAACAATAAGATGAAAATGCAGTAAATAGGAAATAAATCTTCCCCTAATGTGTATACGATGCCATTTTGGTTATGTACAGCACCTTTTTGTCCCTGGAACATGGGAAAGTGAAAGGACGTATTGCCAGCTTGTTATAAATTAACAACGTAAGGGACCTGCTCTTGCGTCCCTCACAACCGACTAGGCGAGTGAGACCGAGGAGAAGATTCTCACAGCCTCTAGGGGTGGTGAAGATGGAATAATGGTATAATCTGACCCAGATTTGAGGACCAAGGAAAAACCCACAGAACGGTAAATAAGCTGCAATGTTTTTTGTTTTTTTTTTCTTTTTGGTAGTCTCACACTTCTTAATAGCTGAGAATCTCTGGATGATAGTTCAAGGTTTGGTTTTTGTTGTCGTTCTTGTTTCCCGATAGACTCGGCTGGGTTTGGCAAAGAATCCTGCTTGGCAAATAACAAAGTGAGCAATAAGAAAAAAAAAAATATTCGTGCAGTTGAAGGATTTACCCAATAATTTTCTCGTCTAGCGTGGCTGCCAACTCCAGTAGGCTGTAATAGCGTATTGTTTTTGGAGACATACCTAACTTAAGTTTTGGAGTTGCCCTGTTCGTGTGACCTCAGAAACTTAGACATATCAAGGCCCGAACGGGGCATTTGGCCACATGCGAAGAGAGGAACGTTCTCGTTATGATCCAGCCACTTTAATCTGCGCCGCATTTTTATGGCGGCTAACCTTTCTTTATTGAGGTCCTGCACACACTAAGCACTGACACAACTTATAGAAGCCGGTGGCTAAAGAAGTTTGGGCTTGCCTGCTGCTTCCTAACAGACACAGCCTGAAGCAGTCCCGCCTCCCACCCACCTGGGTCTTAGTTTAAGTTGAAGGTGCTTTTGAATTTTTTTTTTTTTTAATCCTACCCTTGGTTAAACAGGACAGTGTCCTAATGAGGCAGTGTTCAACGTCGTTGTTGAAATGGGGAGTTGTACGTTGAAATTAGGATTCCGAAAGGAATCTTCCATGGACAGATGATTGTCCACGCGTGGCAAAAAGGTTATAAAAATCTTCCCAATTCGCTTCCCCATCGCCTTGCTTAGAAATCAAAATTCTGGTCCCCGTTGTGATTGTAAGTCGTGGTAATCAAATCTGGCAAAATTAACTTTGTTGTTAAGAGCCCCTCTTTCCCGAGTCAAAAAAAATCTGCATAAAGAATCAATTTGCGAGAGAAGCATTCAAAATAATAATAATAATAATAATAATAATAATAACAACAACAACAACAACGTACCCTTAGGAAAATTGAGCACCCTATGATGCGTCTATATTTTTAAAGTTATGTTGGAAGATGAATGCAGCAAACAACGATCTTGGGAACGCACTTTAAAACAGAGGGTTTTCTATGGGAATTTATCTTAAGTTATTTACACCGCAGGCGGTTGTGTGTCCGTTAGGAAAAGCTGCGCGATGTGAAACTGATACATGTTGTGTTGTGAAATCAAGCGAAATAGAGTCTTAGTAACTGGGAAGGATTTATAATGTTTCCGTCAACTGTGTGTTAGCAATAAGCCACTTATCGTTGTTGTTTTCGCCCCCTAAATAAAACCGCAACGTAGTATAAATTGCTAAATAGTAACAGCAATAGATCAAACTGCTTCTTCAGCATCTAGCCTGCCACCCTGTTATAATAGGAGAGCCTGTTAAGTAATGTCTTCGCAGATCCAAACACTTTTTCATCCTGGGCACGTGAGTTGCTAGCTAGCGAGGTAACGGTTCCGCTCAAAAGATTGCAAACTGTGCATCTTTGCACAACCGGAGAAAGTTGAAAGGCGCTGGGGGTTTGTGCGGTCACGAAAAGTGGTTTCCTCTGGGGCAGCTTAACACCACCAGGCCACCACCGGTGGAGGGAAGGCCTGGGAGCACGTTCCTCGTTGTTTGAAGTCCCCATCTCTATTCCTTTAAAACCCGACAATCCTCCGTTGAAGCGAGGGTTGCCATGGAAACTGACTGGGAAGGGATGCAGCTGAGCATCCTATCTGTGTGAGAAATGAAGAGGTCCTGCAAAGGCAGGGGTGGACAGGAAAGCTGGGCCCTAGGGTGCATTTTAGGGCTCATCACGTCTCTCAAAGGAAGTTCTGGGTTTTTAATGCTCTGTCCGTACGACGTTGCCTTCGTCTCTGTTGTCTCAGCCCAGAGGGAGGCAGCTCCACAGTACTTCCAAAGCCGAGCAGATGAGACACAGGCAAGGAGATGACCCTGGTGAGGTCTTCCTAAAGAAGCCGGATCTTGAGGACAGATACCCATGTAAGCCATGGAGATGTCAGACTGAACTTTTGGGAAGGGAAGTAAACAACCTGTTGGTGTCTCCGTAGCCCAAAGACGCAGCTTCTGTAAGGAGGCACCCACAGGTTTGGCGAGCACTTCTTTGCCCTGGGATCTAAACATCTCTGCTGTTTCCAATTATCTCTCTTTCTGTCTTCTAAAATAATGTTTTCTCTCTTCCCTGTGACACATTTTTAGCCCCTTAGTTATAATCTAGCATGCTTCAACAGCGAGGGATTAATGACAAGGTCAGGTCAGGGGTGGCACCTGCTACACTCATATCCCAGCTTTGATCCAGGAGCACTTTGACACCGGTTTCTACCGAGCCATCAGCCCATTGTAATGCTTGGCTGGTGCTTCCCAATGAACTAAACCTGGTGGTTTTTTTTTAACGGTTTAGCATCCTTTTGAAAGAGTACTAATAAGGTATTTAAAAAAAAAAAGATATTTTTTTGCCTGCTCACAGACTGGCGTACAGCATCACCGTGCAGCCATCTGGCTGTTCCTGTGCGATCTCCTAAAGTCATTTAGTCATCACCGAGAGACGATGCGTTTCAGATACGTAACCCAGAGGAAAAAAAGAATGTCAATTAAGAAAGCAGAAGGCTTGTTACTCTTTCCCCACTTTCCCCTACCAAATTTGAGCTCCCCCAAAAAGGAACAGGGCAGCAAAGAGAGTTTTAATATATCTTTGTGCCATCTAGTCTGAATTTTTGAAAGCCACACTCCTATCCTATCCTGGCCGCTGTTCAGTGGCACTTTTGTAACAGTGGGTGCATTTCCTATGGATGTACCCTTCGTTTATTGTATTATTTTTTTTTTGTATCTCATTGGAAGTCATTTCTTCCTGTCCTCCACTACGTCCCCCTTTTTGGTTCTTCCCAGGCAGTGCCTTTCTATTTCCCTCTGTTCCCCCCCACCCCCACCCCATCTACCTGGCAGTAAAACCGCACTTTCTTTGAAGAATCTGAGCACCTGTGAGCAAGTGGGCCTCTCCACTTTCCTCTGCGTGGCCCCGAGGTAAAGAATGCAGACTGCAGAGACTTCGTGCAGGCCCAAACCTCAGCTTACTATGGGATTTTTACCCCGAGTAATCTTAAACTAGAAAGAGGACATCTCTGTAACACGTTGTTTTATATCACTTTATTATGGCTCTCCATCCAATTCCTTACGTCAGCCCACGCCGTCCTTTCGCCCAAAATCAGGACGACAGAAGTGAACGGTGCTCTGTTTGTGCCATGCAAAAGACACAAGACACATCCTCTGACATTTAAGGAAACCTCTTGTCCCTCTATTCAGTGGAAAGGGCTTGCCCTCCAAATCCACCTTAGTGAGACCGTCCCTGTTTTCAAATTGCTCTCCCTAGGAGAGATACCTTGCAATGTATGGCTGTGAAAGTTGGACCATAAGAAAGGCTGAGCGCCAAAGAATGGAGGCCTTTGAACTCTGGTGCTGGAGAAGACTCCTGCGAGTCCCTTGGACTGCAAGGCGTTCAAACCAGTCAGTCCTAGAAGAGATCAACCCCGACTGCTCTTTAGAAGGCCAGATCCTGAAGCTGAAACTCAAATACTTTGGCCACCGAATGAGAAGGAAGGACTCACTGGAGAAGAGCCTGATGCTGGGAAAGATGGAGGGCAAGAGAAGAAAGGGACGACAGAGAAGGAGGTGGCTGGATGGAGTCCCTGAAGCAGGAGGCGTGAACTTGAATGGACTCCAGAAGACGATAGAGGACAGGAAGACCTGGAGGAACGTGGTCCATGGGGTCGCGATGGGTCGGACACGACTTCGCAATTAACAACAACAAAGGAGAGATACCTAGGCCTAGCCTTTCCAGCACAGGTAACTTCCCTTTTTAAAATAGATTCTGTTCTTAACTACGCTAATGCCTCCACTTGGAAGGGGGATTAGAGGGAAGGAGGATTACGGTCAGAGACGGGATCGGAATTTCAAAGCAATCCGGAAGGAAGAGGTGGCGTCCATTGATGAAAGTCACCTGGTCCATTCCTGCACGGATGTTTCCCAAAACAAAGTTAAATTGGGATTAAACAGGCATTCATTTGAGGTGCGTCATCCAAATTGCGGTCGCCCTTGGCTGAGTCTGGGAATAATAGCATTGTCTGCTATGCTGTCTTTTAAAAACCCCAGTCTAAATCCTTGATGGCTTGTTTATGAGTAGCAGTATCCTGGTGTGTGTGTGAAGGAGATATCCCATATTTAGCTGTGTTGACTTGCTGCAAAATTGTACACAAAATAGGAAGCGTATCGGAGGCAGCCTGGCTCTGTGGCTCAGGAGTGTTTGCTGTGGAAGTAAACAACCTGTTTGGTTGCAGGTTTGGTTGCATTAAGAGGCTGGACAGGCACATTCACAAAATGAGGGTTGTGGGTGCTTTACAAAAGAGTCGCACAAAACCTGCGTTCACTGGCCTTTAAATGTTTTAAGTCTTCCTTCAGAGGCTTCAGCCGTTTCGGTTGAGATCCATTAGCAAGTCCAAGCTAGCTGATGTTGTTATTCGTCATTTCTAGCTATTCTCTTTTCTGTCTTTTTTTTTTTTTTAATGTGCTTTTTTGACGGGAACTTTGGCCACGGGACAAAGCTTGCCCTGGTCTCCAGTTGCGTTTCCTCTCCCTGGTGTAAATTGAATTGGAAGGGGTTTGAAAGAGATAACAAGATCACAGCCTTCTCCCATCTCGGTGGCCTTTCCCTCCTCCATCCTGTTTGGATGGCAGCCAGTGTGTGGTTAAGGAAACGCAGTTGCACTCCTTTCTGTCTGCATTTTACATCTGGAGAGAGAGAGAAACCCATTGCAGAAAGGATGGACCTAGGGCTGTTCCTCAGAGGGTGAAATGTGTAGGCACAGGGCTACTACACAAGAGGCCCCCCTGAAGCAGGGCACTGAATCAAATTCTTTGTTGGGGTCCTCGGGCCCTTTCACAGAAGGATCCAAATGTCACATTGCTGCATCATTTGGGACACCTACCACAACTTTTTCTGCATTCTTTTCTCTGTCCCAAGCCGTGGGGGGAGAGCTCAGAGCTTTCTCCTTTGTGTTCACAAGTTTCCTTTGTATACACATCTGAGGTGCACTCACTGTGAGTGTTTGGTTGACGTTCTTTGTGCGTTCCTGGAAGGATATTGCTGGGCTGCCAGGCTGACAAAACGTGATTCTACTGTATATCTCTATTCTCAGATATTATCCCGCACCATTGTTTCTTTTTTTTCCGATGCTAGTCTGCTGAATGAGCCACAACTGGCTAAACTCTAATCGCATACTAAGCTAAGAACAGGCCCTCTATCAGACATCATATTCTCCAACCCATTTTAACTTTTAATTAAGGCACTTTAAATAGGAAGTTGCTTGGCACAGAGAAGACACCAGCTCCGAGACTGTAATAATTTACTGCCAGGTTCCCCTTTGTAGCCCAAGAGTAGATAGGTGGGTTGACATTTTTGTACTAATTTAATTTAATTTAATTTTTTTTTAAAAGGGCACATAATGGACATTATAAGCACTGCAGACCTTCAAGGCATTCACGCCCATTCCACTACCATCGTTATTTCTAACATTTGGATACCTCCACATTGTCAGGGACTCTTAAGAGTTATCACAACTGATCATTAAAAGACCTAATTAACCTCTGAAAATTGAACCACTTAATCACATTCAGTTTTTTTTGGTTGCTCTTTGAGGTTTTTACACGTGCTGATCAAACAGCTTTTCCCCCCCTTCGCCTTATTTGTCTTTGCATTTGTAAAATCTCACTTTAAGCCATCTTGCCTCTCGATAGAAATACATATAAATCATGCCACTAACGCAGTAAGCTGTCAGCCCGTGTGAGTTTGCCCGTCAAATGGGATGTTACCGCCGACCTGAAGTTAACCTGTCTCATCAAAAGCCGTTTCCAAACCTTGGTTTAGCAATCAAAGAACTCTTTCTGGAAAGGGAGATGTGGCTTAGACTGCATGGCCACGTATCCTAGGGAACAAGCTGTTATCATCTAGAGCTGTTGAATTGACTTTTGGAAAAGGAGAAGAAAAAAAAAAAGCTGGTCTAAGAATGTAGGGAACAATCTGTTGATTTCTGTCAAGGCTTTGGCATGACGTCCACCCCTCCATCTTGAAAAACAGCCTGGCAGGCTGACAAATGAAGTTATACCAACTCTCCATCATTGACTACACATGGGATAGGATGGACTGTAGTGGATGAGTCGCAACCGAGAAGGTTTTCTTCACCAATACTCAAAAAAGAGGGTCAACCTCTTTTCCAAGGCACTAAAAGCCAAGACGAGAACGGATGGAAACAAACAGAGGAGAGATTCAACCTAGAACCAAGAAGGAAATTCTTGACAGCGGAGACAATTAATCAGTGGAACGGCTTGCTATCAGAAGCTGTGGGCGCTCCATCACTGGAAGCTTTTAAGAAGAGATTGGACAACCATTTGGCGGTGATGGTATAAGGTCTCCTGCCTGAGCAGGGGGTTGGACTAGAAGACCTCCAAGGTCCCTTCCAGCTCTGTTATTCCATGATCCACCAGCAGTTGGAAGACAACGAAGGTCCAGACTTTGCAAGATCAGGAGTTCAAACCCCCTTCCTGGTTGCAATCCTTGAAGCAATTCCGAAAGGCGGGAGAAAGTCTAGGGGTATTTTTCAGGGCGGCTGCTAATGCTCAGAAGTCCTCAGATGCTCATGGTTGGGCTGAGAAAAATTCTGCCTGCCCCCAAACAGGAGACCTGTTGCAGTGAAGGGTTGAAGGTCTTACATACCGTCATTTTCTTGACCTATGTAAGGGGGTGCCGGTTCCACTTCTCCCCTTCTCCAGAATTCACTGGTTCTCTCAAATTCTTTTGGCAGTTTCTGAGAGGTGTGAAGGACAAGCACGGCTTTCGGATACTGCTGGAGGGATGGACGCCCTTAAGGCGCCGCTTCCGTAACACATCAGAGATCTGCTTTGTGGAGGACTGCAGAGGGCAGTAGCGTCCTGGAATTTGACGAATGCCGGGGTTACCTCTGTCCCACTTCTGCATCGGAGCGAGTCTGTATCTAAGCCCAAACTTTGAAGTGGGTGAGGTTGTTTTGAAAGCATAGCGCAGTAGAGAAGAGCAACTAAGATGATCCAAGGCCTGGAGGCTAAAACATACGAAGGACGGCTGCGGGACTTGGGTTTGGCTAGTCTAAAGAAAAGAAGAAATAGGGGAGACAGGATAGCAGCGTTCCAGTATTTGAAGGGCTGCCACAAGGCAGAGGGGCCAGGTTGTTCACCAGAGCACCAGAGGGAAGGACGAGAAACAACGGTTGGAAACTGATCAAGGAGAGAAGCAACCTGGAACTTCCTGACAGTGAGGACAATCAACCAGTGGAACAGTTTACCCCAGAAATCGTGGGCGCTCCATCGCTGGAGATTTTTAAGAAGAGACTAGACAGTCACTTGTCCGAGATGGCATAGGTTCTCCTGCTCGAGCAGAGGGCTAGACTAGAAGACCTCCAAGGTCCCTTCCAGCTCTATTCAGTAGTTGACAGCAGTGTGACATGGAGCCTTCTCCAGCACATGACTCAGAACCGATCTGATATTAGAAGGAGATATATGTTTGTTTTTGAACTCAGTTTCTACATATGAGTGAATCAGGTAGGTTACTGAAAGGCATTGGCCATGCTCATTGCTTTCACACACACACACACACACACACACAAGCAGCTTGTAGAGTGTTGTCCATCCAAACTGGCATGGAAACCAGGAACAAGCAATGTCATTTCATCCCTTCCCTGCTCCAAGCTGCCGTACATCATGACAGATGAAAGAAATGGGGAATAAATGGACTGTAGTCTACAGCTTTACTTTATCCTGTGTTCGTTTGCAAATAATAATAACAATCATAATAATAATTCTTATGCAACAGATCTGCAAAGCCATCCAGCTCTCTTTCCCCTTGAGAAAATTGCTGATGGATCCAAAACCCGGAAAACATGGTAGGGTTCCCCCCCCCCAATAAATGAGAGAAAGACCCATCGGTGAGCTCCACAAAGTCACTGCGGTGCCATGAAAACACTCGTGCTGTTCTGGATTCAAGCAAACCACATGTGGAGCTGGTCCCAGATTGACAAAGAATCTTCCTTGTGTGCCTAGAATATGGTGCAGTGGATCTCGGGGGGGGGGGGGAAGAAATCAGGAAAACAGAAAGAATGCAAAGTCTTTCTGGGGGAAAAATAAGCCTTAATAGCTCTGTGCATATTGCAAAAACAAAACACAACGCGAAACCTAACCCTATGAATATATATATATATATATAAGTAGACTCTTTGCACCGTTTTTCTCAGGCCTTGCCTAAGTGTGCAATTTTCACAGCTTGAGGTAGCAAATTCCATCTCTCTTATCTGTGAGGAGAGCCAGCTCTGGTCCCCACCCTTCTTCCTGCTAAGAGGTTCGTGGCGCAACGTCTTGTGTCTTTTAGATCATGCAGTATTGACAAGGTCTTTTTGCTTCCTAAACAGAGTGAGCTTATTCAGAAGCTGCCTCCAACATTGCAGCCTGTAGTACGTTTTCCCCTCTCCTGTCGAGGTGCAACAGGCCCCATGTTCCTGAGACTTCTGCCTGCTAACCAGCTCGTACTTTACAGGATATCTCCCATCTCCCAGTTTCCCAACAACCCTGTGGAGGTTTCACTGGAGGATTGCTCAGCTCCAAAGACCTAATAAGATCCCAGGCCAGGTAGGAGGACGAGCCTAGTTTAGAATAACAGAATAACCAAATTGGAAGGGACCTTTGAGGTCTTCTAGTCCAACCCCCTGCTCAAGCAGAGACTTCGTATCATTTCAGACCAATGGCTGTCCGATCTCTTCTCAAAAGCCTCCACTGATGGAGCGCCCACAACCTCTGGTGGCAAGCTGTTCCACTGGTTTATGGTCCTCACTGTCAGGAAATTCCTCCTTAATTCCAGGTGGCTTCTCTCCTTGATGAGTTTCCATCCATGGCTCCTTGTCCTGACTGCCCTCAGGTGCTTTGGAGAAGAGGTGGACCCCCCCCCTCTCAGTGACAGCCCCTTAGCTATTAGACTGCCAGATCTCACTTCCATCTTATGTCTTAAAATGCTCTAATTAAATCGGCATAGACAATTAGCGACAGAAATAACGTGCGACGGAAATAATGTTTTTTTTTCAAAAGGCCTTTTTCTGACTAAAAACATTTCAAAAAAGAATTCCTACAAGGAATGGGGTGGGGGGAAGAATTGATATAAATTTTCTCCCCTCCTACTTTTTTTCCTTCATTTCTGTCTAGAGTCTACCTTTGCTTCCTCCCCCCCCCCCAGGTTTGGAAAGGTAGGGCTGCATTTAGGAATTGTAAATAACTTTAATTAACAGCCTGTAGAATCCCAGAAGTGTTTTATGGTTCTCTTGCCATGAAAATATTCAGTAGCTACCTAACTGGGGAGTGGGTTGGTTGGTTGCTTGCTTGCATCCTCTCCTTCTAGTCTGAGCGTTGAAATCTTGCTGCGTTATGGAAATATTTGGGACTCTGAACGGCAAGCGAGGTGCACCATGGTAACCAGAAATTATTGGAAGGGACTGAGAAAATGAACGCAAAACATTCCAGTGCTAAATTTCTGAAAGAAAAATTGGGCATGGGGTGGGGGGGGGAGTGTTAAAAAAAGAAAGCCATTTTTCTGTTAAGAATCTGCAAAGAATTCCAAGTTGGATTCGCTGAATTTACAATTTCTAAAACAGAACAAGTTTAAAAAAAAAAAAAAAAAAAAAACGACTGCAAAATGTTTGGACACAGATTCACCTTTAAGGAAATCCAAAATTCTTAAGCAAAAAGAGTTGAATGGGCTTTCCACCTTAGGAAATCTGCAGTCAATTGCACTTTTTATGTCTAGGCTACTGCAGAAGGGAAGGAATACCAAGATTCCAATCAAAATTGAAAGTCAGGAAACCTCCCGTTGTGTTTGTTTGGTCTGCGCAAGAGGAAGCAAGCCTTCAAAACACGATTTCCCATTTTTTTATCAGAATTGGCGATCATTTATTTTCTCTCTTCCACTTCCTGGAGCTTAATCCTTTTCCCCTTCCTTTTTTTTTCTTTCTTTTTTTCTTTTTTCCAAACAATCCCAAAGCGGTTGACAGCATCTGACCAATAAATCATCTAACCTTAAGTGCCAGATGGAACAAATTAAAGCAGCGGAGATAATCAGTCACATAAAAATTGGCACTGGATGAAAGTATTTTGTCTTCTCCTTTGACAGACTCCAGGAATGAGTTAATAGAGTGTGAGAAGAAAAAGGGAGAATGTTAAGGGAGATCCAACATTTGATAAATCCGGGAAAGAAAAGCTAACCTCTAATAAAAGATGCTTTTCCTTTGGCAAAAACAACCACCACCACAACAACAACCACAACAAAAAAACCAGGAAACCTAACCAGTGATCCAGGATTCCATAGCATCGCCTAAAATGCAAATTCAGCCACTTACCCACAACAATCCTCAGGTTAGCATAATGTGGGAAGGAAGCATTTTAACTCTTTTTCAGGAAAGGAGAGTGAATTTTAAAGGAGGGAACCTTAATAAGGTCACCCCAGCTTCATTCCTGTCTTTAAAAAGACCTATCCTGTGGCTTAGAACAGTGGTTCTCCACCTGGGGGTCGGGACCCCGTTTGGGGTCGAGCGACCATTTCACGGGGGTCACCAAACAAGGCTGTCCACCATTTTTTCCCCTTTTCTTTGGCCACGCCCCTGGCACGTGGTGATGTATAAGTGGTTGGGGGTCACCACAACCTGGGGAACTGTATTATGGGGTCGCGGCATTAGAAAGGTTGAGAACCACTGGCTTAGAAGAAGAATAAAGCGTGAAGTGGTGTAACTTTAAAGGAGGATTAAAATAAGGTCTCCTTGATGCTCTCTAAGCTTGGTCGCTTTCTTGCAGACCTTTCATTACCCAACTAGGTAACATCATCAGTGCTATTTTGAGTAGTTTGGGCAAGAAAAAAAACCAAACTCAGAGAGGAACAAGGACCTCCCATTTATGTCGCTGTCTTCTGAGACTCAGTAATGGTTAAAGCCCCAGACTAGACAGTGGCGGCTGTTAGCCCCACTCTAGACCTGAAGCCAGATGGGTGACTTTGGGCCAGCCCTAAGGAGGAGGTAATGGCAAACCACTTCTGAGAAATATTGTCCAGAAAACTGCCAGGCAGTGTCCAGAATTGTCACAAAGGCAATTGGTCTGAAAATTATGGCACCTGTAGCTTGGTGTGTCTTGAAGATGCCACGGTGGGTAAAAAAAATAAATTCCGTTTGCAAGGAAAGCTCTCTCTCAAACATCATTTATGCATTCCTGTGACTCCTGCTCCCATTTTCCCGCTCGGCCACTCAAATCCTCGAGGACCGGATGCAAACGCAAAGCGTTAAAAACGCGAACTCCTGCTCAAATCAAGCAAGAGTTGGAACTCTTAAGCAAAAGGACGGTGTTTTTATGGATTTTCCAGAGGAGGAGAGAGGGGAAGGCAGCTAGGCTGGCCCTCGAAAGAGAGGGCATTTTTATATTCCTTTTGCAGTCAGTAAATCTGGAGAGGCCTGTAAGGGAAGAGGCTGTCCCTCCAATAGTCCAGCTCTCCCAAGATCGTTCGGGCCTTAAAGGTCAACCCAGAGATATTAAATTGTGTCCAGCAAGCACTTGGCACCCGGTGAGTAGTCTAGCTGTTGCCCCAGTTGCAATTTCTGGATGTCGTTCAAAGGTGGACTCACACGTGGTTACATGTGCTTTCAGGCTGTGTGGAGGCGGGGGGGGGGGGAACGAGGAGGAGGAAGAGGTGAGGACAGGGAAAAGTGCAAAAAAGAGCACTGCCTCTTAGTTTGGGTGAGTGAGCAACCCTCAGCTGGAGAGCAGTTCTGCCTTCTGAATTGGAGAAGGAAACTGTTCCAGGTCCTCTCCATAACCTCTGAATTGGATTTTCGACGTTCCTGAGCAGCACACAAGAGTCGGGGGAATAAGAGTCACATTATACTTTGGCAAGCGAAGGGTCGGATTGGTGCTTGGAGATGACCTCAGATGGAGTTGAGTTGAGTCAACAGCTGCCCGGGGCCCCACTCGTCTTCAGCTTGACCTCATTGGGCTGAGAAAGACCTACTGATTTGACTTTTCTCAGCCACTGGGCCTGTCCCCCCCACTTTCCTCTCTTCTTCCTACCCACTCTATTTATCCATATCCGCCCATCCATCTTTCCCTATCTACTCTATGCATATCTATCTGTCCATCCATCATCCATGTCTGTCTGTCTGTCTGTCTGTCTGTCTGTCTGTCTATCTATCTATCTACAGTATCTATCTATCATCTCTATCTATCTATCTATCTATCTATCTATCTATCTAATCTACAGTATCTATCATCTCTCTCTCTCTCTCTGTCTATCTATCTATCTATCTATCTATCTATCTATCTATCTATCTATCTATCTATCTATCTATCTATCTATCTCTCAGAGAGAACATTGTCCTCTGTATTCAACTCACACTCTTGGCCCTGTTTTTTCTTCCGCTTCAATCTGCAGCTGAGCTCCTCGTCTGGAAAGGTTCATTTTCCAGTGAGGGACCAGATAACTGTATGTTTAATCTGCAGATGACCCAAAGAAATTTGATAGCCCATTCTGAATATACCATTATCTGGCAAATAGCACAGACACGCTCTTTTTGTTACTTTGCACAAAGTCTAAACTTTCAGGAGGGTAAACTTTGATTGGATATGAAGAACCTCTGGATGATAACAGCAATAGGACAATCATGTTGGTCATCTCCAGTGTTTGTGTTAGAGGTCTTGAAATAAATATAAGGCCAGTCATCAGATGGGTATGATTATGGATAGTTGCCTGTGATATTTTACTGCTCCGTCTCTTATTCACACGAGTTCTGTATGTTTCAATCTTGGTTGCAGCAAAGTAGGGATGGGTTTTGGTGAAGGTGTTCTCTCTGGGTTTGCTATATGTTCATTTAATCAAGCAATATTATATTAGTGTGTCTGCGCTTAAGCTATAATAATATAATTTATCTGGTGCACCCTGAAATTTAGCGAAGTATATTTAGGAATCCTTTGTGTTATTCATCACTTCTCTGAAATGGACTTGGGAGGCAGAGAGAGAGAAGAGAGGAAGGAAGACTGAGGGTAGAATTTAACTCACCCAGTGAATATAAAATATAAGTTTTAAAATGGGGTGACAGTTTGCCTTTGATCTGAATAAAAGTAGGGGGGGGGAAATAGCAAAAGCACTTAGACTTATATAACGCTCCATTGTGCCTTTGCAGCGCTCTCTGAGCGGTTTACAATGTCAGCATGTCTCAAGTGCTAAGAAAAAAGAACAATTTACTAGTTGTGCAAACGCAGTGGTTTTCTGGGGAAAAAAACCATCCTTTGTCAAAAGCTCTACAAAATATAGAACTGTACAGTTTTATCCGTTTTAAAAACCATCCTGCTTAAGATCAACGCTTACCATACTACTCTGTTTCAAAGTTAGAACCGAAAAAAGGCATATTAAAAATAGGTACAATGATAAAATTACACTTATTTTATCTCTTTGATGCTGAAGTCACCAAGGAGCATTGGTAAATCAAACACCTGGTTGCTATAAAAAGAGCAATCTTTTTAGAAAAAACAAGAGACCTAGATTTTGGGGCTGATTGAATCCTCGCTTAAAATTATCTTGTTGGCTCATCTTTGGTTAATCACTTTGTAATTATCTTTTGCGTTCTCATATAAAACACAATAGACAAGCACCATCCTGCTAGGGAGCACCCGTGGATTGTGCTTTATACAAGAATAACATAATTACAAAGTAATTAACCAAAGATGAGCCAATAAATGAAAACTTAAAGCCACAGAAGAAAACATTTAATATAGTTACCCTACCTGTGTTTACCAGATAAAGCATACTGATTACAGTAAAACAAAAGAAGCTGGCAAACTTACGTAACTGCCCTCCGGTTAAACCAGAAGGAGTGGACCAGTCTGTCCTTAACATAAGGAAAATTGATCTTAGCGCGAGTCATTTTTTTATTATTATTTCATTTCAGTTCCATGATGTTTAATGCTAGTCATCAAACCTGCTTCTTCTCCCTTCTCTGCCTATAAAATCTGGAAATTCAGGGGTGGCTGAAATGTACAGAGTTTGCTTTTGCGACACTTTGACAGAAGCCTGGTCAAACGTGCTGTCCCATCAAGACTCTGGTGTGTCAACCTTTGGAATCATTTTTTATTTTTTGGGCAGGGATGTGTCTGTGACGCTTACATTCTTCTTTCGCCAATGTTACGCTTGGCCTGCCCTCTTAGACATCCAGCATTTCTGGCTGGGTGCATTACTCTGAACCATAAGTCAATCAAGGCTAAAAACCCTCCTGAGATGTAGCATGCTTAAGTGTCTGGCTGGTGGGCGCATCCTTCTTCTATCTGTGCTGAATTATCACACATAGCAAGAGTCCTGAGAACAGATGTGGCTGATGAAAGAAAGAAAAGGCCTAATTCAACCCCTTCGAAATCTTTTTAGAGGTTTGGGGGTGTAGTATAGGAGTTTAAAAAGAGCTTAAGCTCATGAGCTATAAATGGATTGTTAAGATCCATTTATAATTCCTGGCTGAGGAATTCTGTGAGTTGAAGTCCACAAGTCTTAAAAGTTGAGGACCCTTGGTCTAGAAGGAGAGCAAAGGCAGAGAGAAAAAGGACAGCTCCCATCTCTATGCCCAGAGAGACCAAATGCTAAAAAAAAAAAAGCAAGGTGGTAGGAGGGGCTTTGATGGAATGGGAGGAGCCTGAATTCTCCCCTGCCCAATCCATTCCTGGAAGGACCTTGGAGCTGCAGTACATGTTTGAATGGAGAGAATGAATATCGCAATTACGCGAGCCACCGGTCCTGGTCAAAAGCAGATATCCATCTCCCCAGCTGCTCTTTAGGAACTGCATCTAAGCACGAAGCTCATCATCTCTTTCAATAGACATATTAGACAATAGTAATTGCTGGAATGCAATCAGTCTGTTTAAACCAAATCAACACATGGCACCCAAACTAATTTTAGAAGAGCCATCTTTTTTTTTTTTTTTAATCTCCTGAGCATCTGTGGCTTAAAATATCTCGCTCTTCCTAATGAAATGAAGAAGAGGTGGAAGAGAAATTGCCCTCTGTATCTAAACTGACCTTATTATTGTTGTTGTTGTTGTTGTTGTTTTCACACCCGCCTGGAAATGGATTCCCTTCTCTGTATTTCCAGTCAGGCTTCCTCTGTGGTATTTGGCTGAATTAAGTATAAGAGAAGTAAGGAAGTGGCAAATGTCCTTTGCTTGTGACTGATTTAGTTCAAATGAGCGTGGTCAACCGATATAATCAGCCCAAGCTTGATTTTTATTTCTTTTTCCCACCAATGGGAGGAAATGCAGAGGAGTGCCTGGCAAGTCACAGCCGACTGCCAGCACTGATTTATTCAAAATGTTTCAGGCTGTAGGTTGGGGGTCGCGGCATTAAAAAGGTTGAGAACCACTGGCATAGAAGGAAAACAGGGCAGGGAAGGAGAAGGAGAACTACAGTCACGGGATGTTATCAAAGGAGCCAGAAAAAACTGCACGGGGAGAGGGCAGCAGGCAGTGCCTTCTGAGTAGAAATTGGGGTACACGTAGTAATCCATTGCCCAGTTTATCCTCTACAGGACTTTCTTGGTCTAAGCTCAACTTTTCCAGCTTCGCCTATGGAGATTCTCCGTCATCCAGGTCGTGGTTATCCTAAAGGTTTGTTTTTTTTTTTCCCAAGAGGCAACTGGACTTTATTGTATTTCTTTGAAGACGTTTCGCTTCCCATCCAAGAAGCTTCTTCAACTCTGACCGGAGGGTGTGGAAGAATGGAAGGAGGTTGAAGGGTGGAGGGCCACAGGGCAGGAAACACCCCGCAGAAAGGACAGCTCCACAGCACGGTCCTTCCAGCGGTTCCAAGGAGGCCTCCACGCCCGTTTGCACCACTCAGGTGACCCTCCAAGTGGCCTCAACGGCTTTCTAAAAGGACGCAAAAGACCAGCTTTTTCTGCAAGGAGTATAAATCCTTCCATTCTCCCACCATCCGGTTGGAGCCGAAGAAGCTTCTTGGGTGAGAAGCGAAACATCTTCAGAAGAAATACAACAAAGTCCAGTTGCCTCTTGAAAAAAGCACCTTTGGGTTTTCCAGCTTTGAGTCCTCCTGTCTGTGTTGGGGCAGGAGCTAAAGGACCTTTTCAGAGTCCCACTAAGCCTCCAGTCCTGGCCTTTTCGGAGTCTGCGACCAGCGACCACATTTGGCTGCCCCTCTTCACACTGTCTTGGGCTGCTCCTGCCTCCGGCTTCTGCCGGGGACCTATAAACTCACCTGCCTGGATGGTCGCATCGTCGTCCCCCTGGCTGATTGCCTGCATCTCTTTTAACACCTGTCGTTTAGAAGGCTTAGGGACTTTGTGGGTCTCCATCAGGCTGTGAACCCTGGGGGTCTCAAGCTTCCAGGGAGGGGGTCACGTCTCCAACTGGGGAAGGGGGGGGGGAAGAATCTCTCCACTTGGCAAGCATTCATCAGCACAAGAGGAGGAAGCAAGCCAGCAAGCAAGCAAGCAAAGATAAAGAACTGGGTCCGATTGATTTTGCCAAGTCACCCCCTTCTTCTCTCTGCTCGGGTCCCGTGTCTTGCCGAGGAGGCTCCCCGTCAGAGCCACGGCGGTAACTCCTCAGTGGCTGAGCTGAATAAATGGGATGAAATTTAAACTACCTTCTCACACCGTGCCAGCTCTGACTCGCGAGCTCCAGCACAGGGGAATGAGAGAGAGAGAGAGAGTGTGTGAGAGAGGCAGAGAGGAGCATGCAAGAGTATTTATATGCCAACCTAAGCAACTGAGGGAGAGCACCAAAAACAAAAATAAAAATAAAGTCTGATCTTGGAGAAGACATGGAATTAGGAGCACTTCCCCAAAAGCACAGTAGGTGGATTTAATCTTTGTTGTGTTGGATTGCTGCCATCTATGCTTATTTATTTATTTGTTTACTCCGAAGGCTGCCAGCAGACCCGGCAGATTTTTGTGTTTGACTTGTTTATTATTTCTCTCTCCCCCCCCCCCAAGCTTGATAACCAGTAAATGGTCAGTCTGTCTGTCTCTCTTTCCATCCATCCATCCATCCATCCATCCATCCATCCATCCACCTCTATATATGTATTCGAACACATCTTTAAAAGTACAGGCATGCATTTGGTTTCTCTGCTGATTTATTCATGGTATCAACATGTGAGCTGGCTTTCCCCCCCCCCCCAATAGACACTGATAAGGTTTCCTTTCAGCCAGAGATGGGTAATTGGTTCTGAATGCAGGCTGTCTTACACTCTGTCGTGCTGACCACCCATCGGCCAAAGTTTTTGTGTGTGTGTGATGGGTTTACTAAATAACATGGGCCACCCAGAGAAGAGCAGAGCAGTGCTAAAAACACAACACAAAACCAAACAAACAAAAAAACAGGTCGGGAGGGAGAGGCACTGACAGAGAGCTGCAACTTCTCCCCATGTTTGGGGCAGGGCTGGGGTGCGCGTGCTGGATGAAAAACGTGCCTTCCAAACTTTATCCGCGGGGGGGGGGAACGAACGCTTCGGTTGTGACTGTGAGGTGTTAAGGGGTGGGGAAAGGAGGGGCAGACGTGTGCCATTGGATCCGCACCCTCCACAGAAATTACTGCCGCAGTGGGTGCTGTTTTGAGTCGGGGTGGGGACAGTTTACTCAACCAGGAGGACAAGGAGGCTTTGTGCACAGCGCCTGTCGTTGGTTTTTTTGGTTTTTTGTTTTGGTCACTTGCTCGCCTTGTCCCCTGCATTTGTGTACGTGGGTCTGCCTGCCTGTGAGACAATGGCAGAAAAGTGCAGCCTCTCCAAAGCTCGCTCGGGAATGTCCGCCTCACCGCTTGGCAATTTTACCCAGCCTTTTGGTCGGGGAGGACTTATAAGGTGCATCAGGTGTGGAATGAGCATCCAAAGCACCTGGCAGCTGAGTTGCAGCCGCCCCACCTCCCCAGCGTCCCCGTCAAGAGGGGAAGGGGGGAAAAAAATGACTGCAGAGAGACAAAATTCAGGACGATTGACTGCTCAAAGGATGGGAGACGTTGACCACCCAGAACCACTTTTCCTCCTCCCCCCTCCACCCCCCAATATTTCTGCAGAGAGATTTAAAAAAAAAAAAAAAGCCTTGGAAACAGATCTGTTTTCCAGGATTTATATCAGACTGTTGCTGTGACATTCCCCCTGCTCTCCTTCACAGTGACTCTCTTATCTGGAGATGTTGTCAAAGTCGAGTCTCGGGCGACTCTGCCAGTCCTGGAAAGTGTGATGGGTCCTTGTGGGTGACAGAGGAAGGAAATCACCCCCCCCACACACACACCAATGTTTTGAGAAGACAAACATCCCCCTTAAAATAACCCCCTCTGCTTGTTTTTGCTCTGCCTCCCTCCAGCCTGCAGGATTTGGCCCTTTGACCATCTAGTGCAAAGCGGGCACCAAACCCCCCCCCAAACCCCAGATCCTGGTCTTTTTTGGACAGATGTAAAAACCACATTTTAAAACGGCCCCTTGGAGCTTGCGTCCCTCCAGTTCAGCGGCAGCCTTCGCCGCCTCGATTTTGCTTCCGACACGATTTGTTTTGCCTTCAAATAAAAAGAGAGGCATCCCAGAGAAATTGACAAAAATGTAAATAATATCCCATCTGAAGCAGAGAGAGAGATCTGCGTCAAGGCATTTTAGGAAGAGAAACCAACCAAAAGCTGCTAAGCACATCAGTTAGCATTGACAGATCTCGCAAGTTGTTATTTTCATTTGTTTGTTTGTGTGTTTGTTTGTTTGTTTATTACCTGACCATTTCCAATGGGCTCTGGGCAGGCTAAAAATTGTTCCTTTGGTTAGTTACCAGCTTCCCCAACCAGGGATTGTTCTCCAGGTGCGTAGGCCTTGATTCCTAGAGCGTCCCAGCCAGCTATGGGCATTGCAAGGAACTCTGGGAACTGTAGTCTGGAGAGGGCCCATCTCTGAGAACTTTGCCCTTAGATGGAATGTCAGCCCTAGGTTATATATATGGGGACTCTCCCTTTTTGCACCTGATGACTGCAGGTTTGTTCTTTTGTCACCAATGGTTATTTCTCAGGTTTGAGATAATACATTTTGAGATACCGACCGCCTTTTTTTCCCTTGTTGTCGTTGTTGGTTGCCACTTGCAGTGTATCTAATTTCTGTTCTAGCGTAAAAAAGAACTGGGTTTTGTTGTGTTTCTTTTCCTTCAGTGATGCGCTGTTGTCTTTTTGCGTTTTGTTTAAATCCAACAATGAGGTTGGCTACCCCACAGCCTTCTCTTATTTTTATTTTTTATTATTATTATTTAAGCAAAGAGGTTTAAACCAGAACGGAGGGGATGGATGCCTCTGAGCCCTCTTTCTTCTTCTTCTCACAATTTTTTCTTTTTGC
Source organism: Crotalus tigris (assembly GCF_016545835.1). Lineage (NCBI taxonomy): Eukaryota > Metazoa > Chordata > Lepidosauria > Squamata > Viperidae > Crotalus > Crotalus tigris. The sequence continues at coordinate 4,194,666 of NW_024098092.1, read as the reverse complement.
GATTCGGTGACCTAAAAAGAAAGCAGAAATAAAACGTAAGAAGCTGGCCCTCAGCATGAAAATAAACCCGGCGTTCTCCATCCTGTGGTGGGAGATTTCCTGCTTTTCTGCAGGAAAAGACAGCAGGGTGGCGTTTCCTTCATCCTATGATGGAGATTATTTCCACCCTGTAACAAAACCAGTCGCTTTCCGCTCTCCTGGAGGAAAAGAAGCTGGCTTAAAGGCTTATTCCAGGAGTTTGCTTCCTGCATCCCTGTCCCATCTGTATATAAAGAACGGTTTCTGGAATCGGGTATGTCTAGTTTAACGAAGAGAAGGACCAGGGGGGACATGATAGCAGCGTTCCACTATCTCAGGGGCTGCCCCAAAGAAGAGGGAGTCAAGCTATTCTCCAAAGCGCCTGAAGGCAGGACAAGAAGCAACGGGTGGAAACTAATCAAGGAGAGAAGCAACCTAGAACTAAGGAGAAACTTCCTGACAGTAAGAACAATTAACCAGTGGAACCACCTGCCTCCAGAAGGGGTGAATGCGCCAACACTGGAAGTTTTAAAGAAGAGACTGGACAACCATTTGTCCAAAATGGTGTAGGGTTTCCTGCCTGAGCAAGGGGGTTGGACTAGATGCCCTCCAACTTGGTTATTCTGGAATCTTATTAGATTTATGTCAAGCCCCTCTCAGGGACCCCACAGTCCTTTCTCGTCTTCTCCTCCTCCTCGGACAGATGAGGCTACGTAGGTGGGTCCTGAGACATCTGCAAGGAAGCCACCAAGCTCAGAGAGCATCAGGGACCCCTCATTTCAACTCTGAGCTGCAAAGATCCTCCTTTATGAGTTTCCAAAGCATCCGTTGTCATTTTTGTGATATTCATCAAACGCAACCTTTAGCTCTAGAGTTTTCATCCTTTGCCTCTGTTCTTCAAAGGTTTTCCACGTAATTCCGCCTCTCCTCACGAATCCCCTTGCTCGGAAAAAAAACGATGCGGGGAAAGTTTGCTCTCCTTTTAATTTTAGTTTGCTCTCCTTTAATCTCTTTTATAGTTACATAATGAACAACCGCCGCTAAATATAATACGAAGCCTCTCTCTTGCTTCTGCAAAACACAGTGCGCGCACACACACACATATACACTCTCACACGACTCTAGGCACTGCTTTTATTCCCTTGCCCAACATCTTTTGTCCTTTTCTCAACCTGAGGAGAGCACGAAAGGTCCAGATCCTTTACTGTCAGCTGCAAGGCCAGCCTCTTGGAGGAAAAAAGCAAAAAAAACAAAAAAACCCCAGATTTGGGCTGTAATTGATGAGAAGAAGACAGATTCTCTCTCTCTCTCTCTCTCTCTCTCTCTCTCTCTCTCCCTCTCCCTCTCTCTCTCTCTCTCTCTCTCTCTCTCTCTCTCTCTCTCTCTGTGTGTGTGTGTAAAGCACATTTGTTGACGTGCATCTGAGAACAGCATGCCTGACTGCATTGGCCCTTTTTTGATGCAAGCAGAACTCCAAGGCAGATGGGCAACCATCAGCCCTGTCCTAATTTTTGAGCACATACATGTGTAGTTTCTGCAACCTTGGGAGGGCAAACGGAGGAGAGAGAGAGAGAATATACAGCAACAAAGAGGATCAAGGGACTGGAGGCCAAAACATAAAAGGAACGGTTGCTGGAATTGGGGATGTCTAGTTTAATAAAAAAGAAGGACCAGGGGTGACATGATAGCAGTCTTCCAGTATCTCAGGGGCTGCCCTAAAGAAGAGGAAGTCAAGCTATTCTGCGAAGCCCCTGAAGGCAGGACAAGAAGCAACAGAGGGAAACTCATCAAGGAGAGAAGCAACCTGGAACTAAGGAGAAACTTCCTGACTGTGAGGACCATCAACCAGTAGAATGACTTGCCTCCAAGTTTTTAAGAAGAGATTGGACAGCCACTTGTCTGAAATGGTAGAGGGTTCCCCCCCTGAGCAGGGGGTTGGACTAGAAGACCTTCAAGATCCCTTCCAACTCTGTTATTCTATTCTATTCTGTTCTGTATTTCTATTCTATTCTATTCTATTCCATTCCATTCCATTCCATTCCATTCCATTCTATTCTGTATTTTGCAACGAATCACTGCAATCATTAAGCCAATCTGGCTTCCCCCATTGACCAAACGGTGATCGCCTAACCCCAGGACAGTGCAACTGTCACAAGTACATGCCAGTTGCCAAGCTTCTGTGGGGATGCTATAACCGTCAACCGGCCATGGGTTCACTTTTTTCCAGTGCCGTTGCAACGCTGGTCACTCAATGAATCGTCGTAAATCGAGAACTGCCTGTATTATGAATCCCACAACAAGCCACACCGTATCACGAGTTACTAAGTGAGAAATCAAGTGATGGGCGACGACGTTGCTAGAGGCAGAGGGGAAGGATCTGATTTGGGGAGGGGAAAAACAGGGGGTGCGGTTTTGTGTGCCAGCCTGTGTGTTTGTGTTAACGGATGCTAAAACGATTAGCCAGGATTCCTGTGTTGTCTGGAATTAATCCCTTGGCACCTACTGCGCCTTTGGACACATTCCCTGTGAGGAGCTGGCAATTAATCAAATTCTCCCCAGGTTTTGGTCGGGCTTGCTCCTCCAAGTCGCCAGAATAGCTGTTTCACATCGCAGAATATCTCCGATGCAGAAACGCAAGGTTCGTAATTGGAGATTATTAGGGAGGTGATGAAATCCTGGGGGGGGGGGCGCTAAGCCAGGCTCTCTGCCATCTGTAATACCAAATGCCTTTTCTCCAGCAGAATTTCTCTGTAAAGAGCAATTGCATTTTTTTCTCCAGCAGAATTTCCCCCAGCACTCTCAAGCAGATGATGAAAAAACAGCAGAGGGGCAGCACCCCACAAGATTGTTAGTTACTCTTCCGTTGCACAATCTAGGCCAAGCGTGGCCCTGTCAGCTTTCTTTTAACGTTGAAAAGTTATCCGTAGGCTGGGTTATGATGTTGGAGGGGTGTGTGTGTGGAGAAAAACATCTTCAAAAGAGGCAAACAGTTTTGATATCATTGCAAAGAAAAAAAGATTTGGAACTTTCCAAGTCATGCCTCTGAATTGAGCTCGACTCGATGCCTCCAGAGGTTCTGGACTGCGGTTCCCAGAATTCTCAGGGGCCAGAGCCAAATGCGTCCTGCATTTTGAAGTGAAGAAGACCTTTACAGCGTTGGGGAAGAGGGGGTGTGAAACCATGTGGCTTGGCGCTAACCCCGGTCCCCTGGGGAATCCGCAGATCCACAAGGAAAACGTGTGAGCGTTATTATCCCTATATTCCAAGCCAGAGGAAGGGTGTTCCTTTGGCTGAGCGAAAGTCAGCTGCTTCGGGTTGTCAAAACGAGAAGGAGTGAATCCAGTTGCAGTCAGCAAGGAATGAAACCCGTCCTTGCGTTGATATCGGCATTTTGTATGTTTATTTACGACACGTTTTGCAAACTTAATACTTTGTCAAGGTGAAAGTGTAACAAACAGACTGAGAAACTTGCAGTAGAAATAAAACAGGGAGCAAATCATAGCAAACAGTGACGGGATGAGATCTTCTCTCTGCACTGAAAGATATCTGCATTCTGAATCTTGCAGCTCGGAATGTGCTAACATTAAGGGGAAAAAAAATGTCACATATTCATTGGATTATGGGATAATTGATTGGAGAAAACGTTCCCAGCCAGAATAACACGTGCCAACGTAGCTGGATATGTGATCAAATACATAAATGGAGCCAGTTTGATGCAGTGGTTAGGGCATTAGATTACGTTGGAAGAATCCAGAGAAATAAATATTTGGATAGCAATTTCCCCATTTTTCTATTAGCCAGGCCTTCGTTGCTGGCTGTTGGACGAAGGGACAATGATCAAAAGTCTACCGAGAGTTGCCTTGTCCACATCCTCATTATAATGGGGTGGTTTCCCCCCCCCCCCAAATGTACATACAGTACAGGGACAATTTACGCTGTCTTTAAGCAGCCCAAATGAGATCTGCCACTTCTGCTGGCAATTGCTTGCTCATTAAAGGCCTTGTGGGGGAGAAAAAAAAAATCAATAACCATCTATGCTTCACAAATGAGCATCTTTGGGATGAAGAGAAGTACTGGTTTATTTCACACACACACACACACACACACACACACACACACACCTAAAATACAACACACAGAGAGAGGGCTCTGAGTACCGCCTCTGGCACCTGTGCCATAGGTTCGCACCACTGCTCTAGGCCTTGTCACACATCTCTTGGCTGCTCAGGACATTGGTAAAATCTATCCTCAGCTCTCATATCAATTGCTCCAAGCTTGAAAACCTTGGGATTGCATCTTACCCGTCTTAAAAAAAAGAGAGGTTTTTTTTTTCCCCTGATATCAGTTGTCCCATCTCTACAAATACAGATACTCCTCAACTTAACACTGTTTGTAAGTCACTCTTGCCCAGTGCTGCTGTAATGTCTAATGGCTCCTATATGAAGGGTTGCAAGTAGGGAATCCTGCGTGGGCGCTACAGGGCCTGGTTGTGGGTGGATCCTTTGCGGATCACTCTATTGATCTTTCCATTTGCAGGTTCCTTCTCACGAGTCCCTGTGCCTTGTCTTCGCTTTTCCTGAAGCATACGCAAATGCCTTCACAGACCCCCCCCCTTTCCTGGATCTCTTTCCTCTAATACAGAATATTTCTTTTTTTTTTTTTCCCCTTATCAAACTATGATAGCTCTGATCGGCAGGAACCGCTTGCTCTTTTCTGCCAAGGATCTGTGTATGTTCCTGGAAACTTTGAGACCAGGAGGAGCTGATCAATTGATCCACTCCGCAACAACTTCCCTACATTGCAATTTATAAAGATTTTTTTTTCCTTTTTCTTCCTGGGTTGGCATAAAAGTGTCGCTCTGCTTAGCTGTGATATATTTTACGCAATAATAGAAGAATTCCCTCGGAGAGTTCCATTTGAAATTGCCTTCCTTGGTGTATTGGAATGAGTTGGGTTTTGGTGTTTTTCTTCCTTTCTTTCTTCGCCTTTTTCTAGTATTTCACCCCAGGCCTCCAAGTTTCTTTTTCAGAAAAAAAAAGGAAAGAAAATGAATCTGCCAGGACTGTAACTGAAATTATTTGGGCTAGATTGGATCTCACTTTAGGGAGGTTTTTCTCCTTTGCACGGCCTGTGTGTAAAAACAATATTGAGTAAAGAAACACTCCTGTCTCTTTTCGTTGCCTGCTGAACCGTAATAATTGGAAGCCCAGTGCAATGTATGTATTTAACGCACACAGTATCTGAAGATACTTTTTTTGGTGCGTCTCGCCTTCTCATTTCAAGTGAAGTCCTGTCTCTGTTGTGAGCTGCGGCAATCTCACCTTGAGTTTAGGACAGTCGGTTTCCTTCGTGCTTTTTGCTGTTCGTAGCCACTTTGAAGAAAGAGACAAGCTTTATTAATTTTTTTCCCCCACTCCCAGGAGAATTTGCTTATCCGTGATGGAGTCTTCCCGTTCTTTCCTTGATAATTAATCAGGAGCTGGCGACACAGTGCTACAGGTGTTGCACAGACTTTTGTCTTTTAGCACAGCTAACCCTTTTAAAGCCTTTTTATAAAGGAAATAAATGAGAAGGCCCCACGGGCATCCATTAAAATTGAGACGAGGGTGGCCTACTAGACACAGAATTTCTTACGGAATTTTGATGACTTTAGACGGGGGAAAAAAAGGCAAATCAGGGAAAAACGAGGACGTTGCAAGGCTGTAGCAAACTCAGTGTCTTTGTCTTCTGGTAAACCACGTACAGGGGTTTCTTGATAAGCCAGGCCTGCCATTGTGTGAGAAGAATTCCTGGGACCTCAAGCATTTTGAAAGTGCCTTTGGTCTCCAAAGATAGCCCATCTCGGTTTTCAATAGAAAAGAATTTTGGTAGCTCAGATTTGAGCTGTGGGGTCCTTGGTGCTCTCAGAGATGTTTCATGACCCAACTAGGTAACATCATCAATGCTAGAAGAGATTAGGGTGTGTGGAGGGGAGGAGGAGGAGGAGGAGGAGGAGGAGGATAACGCCAACTATGGGGCCCTGGGTACTCTCTGAGCTTGGTGGTTTTCTTGCAGACGTTTCATGACCCAACTGGGTAACCCCATCAGTGATAATGTCACCTAGTTGGGTCATGAAATGTCTGCAAGAAAACCACCAGGCTCAGACAGCCCCGAGCACCTACATCTCTGCTTTACACAACTGGGCTATTTTTGTCAGTGTTCCACTCTAATTGGTTTTGTGTGTTGTGCCTTCCCATAGCTTGGCACCATGTGGGCATTTGAAACGTCCAACTGAGCCCGTTTCCTTCCTCGCACGGCCCGTTCCCTCTGATGCAGTGAACTTCAGCGACTGAGTTCCTGACCGCCCTCCAAAATATTATTAAATAACTTAGTTCAACAGCGTATTTCATTTGGCCCAGTAAAGTTCTCCAACCACTTCCAGCTGTTTGGACTTCAGCTCCCAGAATCCTGAACAACCGTGGTCATGCTGGCTGGGCATTCTGGGAAATGGAGTCCACCCATCTAGAGGTTGCCTGGATTAAGGAACACTACTGACCCTAGCGGAGGAATTCACACAATACCTTATTTTTTTATTTTATTTTTTTGCGGCTGAACATGTTGTGTGACAGTCTTCCCCACCTCTCTCCCACTGTGCTAATTTATATAGGGTAAATCCAAAAAAAGGGGTCAATTCAGTCATGAGATGCCAGCCAACACGAGGCTCAGCCGCAAGTCCTTCATTTCACCTTTCCGTATTTAACTTTCGGGCTAGTTGCTACTTCTCGAAATTACGCTTAGGTGTTTCTTTTCCTTTTCTAATTAATTTTAAAAATGGCCCAGAGCATGAAAAGATCTACCTGACCCCCTCCAGGCGCTTTGCCAATGAAACACCCCTGGGGAACGCAGCCTGAGCATGAGATTCTTTTGGCCTTCCTGTTTTGCTTGACGAAAGCAGAAAATAAACATTTTCTTAATTAAGAAGTGGCATGCCGTTGCTCGGCATCACCCACAACTTTGCTTGCACAGCTGCCGTGGCTCCCTTAGGGCTTTGCAAAGAGTGCAGCATCCTCTGCTCCAGGCCCTTCAAACCAAGATAGGGGAGCCCTTCCTACAAATTTTGGGCCAAAAACCACTACTCAAGACCCAGGTACCTGATCTGCCATAGACCAGGGGAGTCTAGCAAGCAGCTTTCCGTGCTCCTTAAACATCAGAGACGAACGCCAGAGACCCAATTCCCATTTCCTCCCTCGTGGTCTTCTTATTCTTGCCTGGCTTGCTGCTGATTGGAAGTGGCTTCCGATTCAGATGAGTGGAAGCCGGTATGAAGTGTAACCTAAATCCTTCGGAAAATGTACTTATTGCCTTGCATAATTCAGGGAAGATGCTGTTCTGTCACTCTGATAGGGAAAGCACGAGCCATCTCACACTCTTTTATTTTTTTATACATAATAAATAGGTGAATATGTAACAGCACTGCTGAGACCGTGTCACTCTCCCAAACAGAGCTGCATTGCCTTAATTTGTCCTAATGTGTTTTCTCTCCCTCCCCCCACCCTCTTTCGTGCACCGTGTTTTCCCTGCAAACTATAACTTGTGCTCTTTTATCGTCGTCATCCCGGTGGGCTCATTATTATTATTCTTTGGGATCTTTTCTAGAGAGCCTCTGAAGGGAATGCATGTTAAATGGGAGCAAAGCTTAAGGGAAGAACGCTTCGAATTTGGGAAGGATCTGTGACAGACAGTAGGGACGAGAGCAAACCGCTTACATAAAACATCAGAAGATGGGGGGGAATAATAATAATAATAATACCCTAATTCTAATTGGTGCTGAGAAATGGCTTCCAGCCCTTTGGCAAAGCTGATCTAAATGAGCACCTGGCTTCCTGCATTTCTTAGGCGTGGAGGGGAAACTTGAGATTTCCCAGCAGCCTTTTAGGAGAAGCAGCTCCTCACCAGATCCAAACTGGGATGGCCAGAACGCGATTGGCTGGCTAACAATGGGATTGTGAGGATCGCTGGACCACTGTTTCGACCAGGTCCTACTTTAGGGAAAGATGGTAATAATAGTAATAGTAATAGTAATAATAATAAAGTTGGAAGGAAACTGTTTCCTTAACTAGAGTTTCGGATAAATCACGTCTGAATTAAGACAGGACACAGTATGAATCTTAGCTGGCTAAAATCCTTCTGTGGGGCTCTCCGGTTTTAATTTTCAAACCGCACCATGAGTTGTGTGTGTGTGTGTGTGTGTGTGTGAAAGAGAGAGAGAGGGGTTGTCTTGTCTTGTTTCTCCTAATATACCTCCTCCTCAAAGTGGGAAAGAGTTTTGTGCCTGGGTGATGAGAAATGATTTTCCCAAAGCTGGAAAATCTGCGCCTTATTGCTTTCGACACGGCTGACCTTCTAAGTTATGAAAATCCATGCAGAAAGAAGAGACATCATCCATTATGTTTTTAAGAGCAGCCTCTCGGAGGACAAGTAGATGTATGCATTATTTTGTATTTCCCCCTTAGACAAAAAAGCAAACACAGACTCTTCCTGGCAAGTGCAAATAGGGATCTATCTATCTATTCTGCTCTCTCTCTCCCCCCCCCCATTGTTTTATGCTGAGGGAGGGCAGAAATGGGTTGTTTTACCTCTCCTTTTTCCAATCATTTCCTCGCCGGTACTTTTGCAATTCTCCAAAGTTCTGCCGTTTAGTTAAATTGCCTGGAAATAACAGTGTAACAGAGCTGGAAGGGACCTCGGAGGTCTTCTAGTCCAACCCCCTGCTCAAGAAGGAGACCTTATACTATTTCAATCAATCAATCAGAAGAGAGCTGGAAGGGACCTTGGAGGTCTTCTAGTCCAACCCCTTGCTCAAGCAGGATTCACGTTGTTTTAATAACTGTCAGTCATTGTGATAACCTGACAAATTGCCCCTGTCGTTTTGGCAAAAGCTCTTCCCCTCCTTGCTCCTGTATGGATTTCTTTGTGGCTAACTCAGAGTATGGTAGTCTTTTTTTTTTTTTTTTCCTCTTTAAACTGGAATCCTATATCTAGGATCCCATTTAGAGGATTTTCCCCAGAAGTTTCCTTATGCAAAGAGTGGCTTTATCTGCTGAGCTGACCCACCTTTCTCCCGGTCTCGCTACCAGAAAAAGCTGGGTGATGAATCTGCAGCTGCAGTCTGTTACCCAGAGGTTTTGAGCTCAGAAAAAAAACACACACAAAAAAAAACCCTTCGCACTCAAAAGTGTAAAGTTCCGCAATACTGCATTGTTTGCTTATGTAACTCTGAAAAAGCCGTCCTATCTCCTGTCTGCCTCTTTTGGTCTGTCTTTGTATCCCTTCTGCACAGATCAAAGCTGAATTTGCCTGGGGGGGGGGTTGTCCCTTACAAATTGCAGGCCTGTGTGTTTGTCTGCCTCTCAGCCTGTGGATTTTCCCCTCCCCTCCCCAGTCATAATCCAAAATAGATATACTGTCCTCCGTTCTTGCAGAATAATCCAAAGCCCTCCCCAGCACTTTAAAAGGCTGGTACGCCATGCCATCTATAGACCCGAGAATTGTTTTCGGGATTATTATGGCGGTGTTTTTTTTTTTTTTTTTTTTTGCTTTACTTTCAATAAAAGCCATATCACAATCTACATTAATACAAACTCTCCAGCGAACAATGGCGTGTAATAACTATCTGGCTTTTTCACAGTCACAGCAGATTAGTATAATTTCTAAGCATTTTCAGCCGAGCTGTTTTTTACTTAATCCCTCAAGATCTTCTCCCCATCTTTAATTGAAATAGAGATTTCTCCCCGCCCACCCTGACTGCGGGCTTTCGTACGCAAAGGTAACAATGTCGCTTTGCTTTCAAACCCGTGGGCGCTGGGGCATGGTGCCAAGTTATTGGAATACTACTTAGCAGAAAGCAGAGATCGGATTAGAGAAGACCGTCAAATTGCAATTTTTTGGGGGGGGGGTATAGTCTTAAAACTATGTCCTCGGCGGCAGGAAAAAAAAAAGAAGAAGAAGAAGAGATGGGAAAATCAGACACGCTGGAGAATGGTTCCAGATGGGAGGCGTGCCCGGTAAAGCAACAGTAAGAAAACAAAACTGCTTGGTAGATGTTTCTGAAAATCTAGAGAAACATGGAGATAACTTTGGAAAAAGTATGCAACAACCTTAGGAAAACATGAGCTCGGCCCTGGAAAAGAAGATAGCGTTAGAAAGAAACTCAAGCTGGCCCCATGTTGACTGTCTTTGGTATACGAGGAAAGGAAGGGAAAACGCTGTCAAGATTTTTGTTATTATAAACCATAGCAGTAACTTTTTGTGTGTGTGTGCCTTCAAGTTAGTTTTGCCTAATGGTGACTTGCCTGGATAAGTCCCCGCAGTCTTCTTGGCAAGGTTTTTCAGAAGGAGTTTGCCATTGCCTCCTTCCTAGGGCTGAGAGAAAGTGGCTGGCCAGGGTAACACATCTGTCTTTGTGCCTAAGGCACTATGACGGTCATAAGTGTGAAAAACAGTCTTAAAGTCACTTTTTTTCACTGCCCTTGTAACTTCAAACAGTCACTAAATGAGCTGTCGTAAGTCAAGGACTATCTAGGTCGCCGTACGTTAGATTACACAGCGAAGAGCTTACCCCTACCTCCAGACCAGCCTATCTATTCCTTTTCTGCAGAGATTCTGCCCTATACTCAGTGGGAAAGTAATAGAAAAGCATTTTGCATCATCTCAGAGGCACTCTTGCTTCGCTTGTCCGGCCTTCTCGCTTTGGAAATGGAATCCCACAATGAACCTGATGCTGGATCCTCCCCGTCTTGCATTTCTTTTGAATTTTTTCTGTATCGTAGTTCCAATCCCATATTATTTTCCTAATTTGCCCAGTAACAACTGTGGCTCAGGCAGACGATGAAGTTCGTGCATTTCCCCCCCCCTCAAACAAATATGTATTTTATGGACAAGCTCTCCTGATGTTTATATCGCAGAATATTTCTTTATGCCTTGATTAATTTGAGGGAGGAGGGCTTCTTTTGCTGTTTGTTGAGGAAGAACTACAAAGTAAACAGCAATTCTCAAAGGAAATGGAAGTGTCTGTTTATTTAAGGCATCTGTGAAAGTACCATTTCTGGGTAGCTTTCCTTCCCCCACCCCCCACTGCTCCTTTAGCGTTTTCATTAAATGATTTAGATTGTTTTAATCTATCACTTTTATGGTTGCATCCAACATATGCTCTTTATTGTAAATTACATAAAATGTGAGTGTATGGCAATAATAATAATAGGATGCAATTGTCCCACTTAACATATCCTCCGTGGAGTTAATTAGAGGACGGGCATGTGTCAAAGACACACATCAAAGGTTCTCTTCTTGGACGGGGGGGGGGGAAATTTGGTTTAAAGCCTACTCATTCTCTTGCTCTTATTTTATTTTTATTTTTTCACACATACTCTATTGATATAGAGTGAGAGCCGTCTCCAAAGTGGGCTGAATTCCTGCTGTGTCAGCACTGGGTCATCTGAACATCCAGCAATGGACGTGCTTGCTGACTCTTCACTGCTACCTGTGTAGGTCCTGCAACAAAGAGTCAACGAACACTTGCCCATGGGGGTGGCCCGTGAAGTTTGATCTGACCTCATTGTCACTCCCAATCCTTTAGGAGACTGGAGGCTAAAACACACGAAGAAGAACGGTTGCAGGAATTGAATATTAGTTTAATGAAAGGTTAGAGGTGACAGGATAGTAGTGAAGGTCAACCTCTTCTCCAAAGCGCCTGAAGGCAGGACAAGAAGCAACGGATGGAAACTAACCCAAGAGAGAAGCAACCTAGAACTAAGGAGAAATTCTCTGACAGCTAGAACAATGAATCAGTGGAACTCCTTGCCTCCAGAAGTTGTGGGTGCTTCAACACTGGAAGTTTTCAAGAAGAGATTGGAGAACCATTAGTCTGAAAGGGTCTAGGGCAGGGGTAGGCCACCTTGGCTCTTTGATGACTGGTGGACTTCAACTCCCAGAATTCCTGAGCCAGCATAGCTCAGCTTGGAAACCTCTCCCTTGCCCTTCAGCACGGCTGGCTCAGGAATTCTGGGAGTTGAAGTCCACCAGTCATAAAAGAGCCAAGGTTGCCTACCCCTGGCCTAGGGTCTCCTGCTTGAGTAGGGGGTTGGACTAGAAGATCTCTGAGGCCCTCGGTCACTAGGGTTTGCAGACCTAGGCCGGTTAACCACTTCTCCCCTTCCTTTTGCTGGCTGAGTGCTTGCAGAGACGGCTATTTTAGAAGATGGTTGAACAGCCTTGTCTCACCCAAGACAGCCCAGGTTGCTCAGAAATCAAGGTAGCAACTGGAGGGGAGTTAGCTGAAGGCTTGGCATTTGGGCAAAAGGCACATTTTGTCCGACCGAGTCAAGAAGGAGCCTGTCGCGTAGACCTTGTTACATCTGTCTATCATATCGGGACGCTATTAGCATCCCGGGCGAGCTTTCTCCTGCCAGCTCCCATGGATCAGCTGTCGCCTCACAGTTTATTGCCATCCTTAATTGACTTCTGGTCAAAGAGTCACATTTCAGCGCCAGAATGACGGGGGGGGGGGGGGGGGACCTGGGGCTCCGTCCTTCCCTTTGGAAACGGCTCATTGTCACCTGTTTATAAAGGTTGACGGGTCCCTTTTTCCCTCCCGCCCCCTGGCTGGGATGCCCCCACCGCCCTGCAGGCCGAAGAAGCTGCAGTCGGCTGTTTTGATTCCGTGTAAGATTTTAATCTCATCCCGTTTTCTCCCCCAAATTGTCCAGGATGGCATTTATAATTATCTCCGCATCGCCTCCGAACAGAGCTTACTCCGGAATAGGCAGGCTGAAATCCATCAGCCAGCTTCCCTGGGAATTACAGAGTTCTCAATCTAATTTAGTCTGTTAGCTACCGCTCTACATCTCATTTCGTGTCCCGCGGTCCCAAACTTGCAGTTTGGTTAATGGGCAGGGGAAAAAAAAAAAACACACTACCTAACGTTTTCTGTTTTAAAACCTTGGCCGGAAAAATAAAACAAAAAAAAAAGGAAGCGTCTTCATTTCTTTCAAGAGCGCTCCCTTAAGTCTTAAGTCTTCTTTCTACAAATGATTGCAATTTGAGAAAGCTGAGAAGACTAAGGATAGAATCGTAGGCTCATAGAGCTGGAAGGGACATCTGGAGGTCTCCTAGTCCAACCCCCTCTCCAAAGCAGGCATCCTTATTCCATCCCGGACAAATTCCATTATTTCTTGAAAATCTCCAGCAATGGAGCTGATGCATTTAGTGCAGTGATGATCAGCATCTCTCTTGCCTAAGGGCTGATATCCAAGACATAGGAGCGGGAAATTCCATGACACTCAAGTCTTCTTTTCTAGTCTAGCTCCCCAATTTTGCTTGGCATCGAAGTGGTGACTCGTTTGTAATCTATGCAAGAAGATGTACGAGTGTCGGCCGTGAAAATCCGTTAAATACAAGCAGTCCTTTAGTTCGTTTAGGACTGTTAATAGAATGGAATGGAATGGAATGGAATAGGATAGGATAGGATAGGATAGGATAGGATAGGATAGGATAGGATAGAATAGAATAGAATAGAATAGAATAGAATAGAATAGAATAGAATAATGAAATAGAATAGGAATAGAAATAATGAATGGAATGGAATGGAATAGAATAATAGAATAGAATAGAATAGAATAGAATAGAATAGAATAGAATAGAGCTGGAAGGGACCCTGGAGGTCTTCTAGTCCATCCCTCTGCTCAAGCAGGAGACCCTATACCATTTCAGACAGGTGATTCTCCTGTCTCTTCTTGAAAATTTGCAGGGATGGAGCGCCCACGATTTTTGAAGTGACAACATCACTAAGAAACAACAAAAAAGTGACTTACGGCTATTTTTCACACTTACAATTCGGACCCTGGGCAACCAGCTCATAGTTATTACGTGTCCCGGGGGAGGGGCGGGTCATGCGATCCCCTTTTGCGACCATCTGATGAGCGAAGTCAGTAGGGGAAGCCAGATTCACTTAACCACTGTGTCACTAAATTAACAACCAATCCACTTCAGAACCGTCGCAAGGAAGGTCGTAAAACAGGCCAAACTCACCTCACATACGTCTCGCTTAAGAACAGAAATTTTGGGCTGCATTGCGGTCATAAGCCGAGGACAAGCTGGAAGCAAAGGCAAGCCGGTGGGAACCCTGTTGAGAGGGGTTGAAATGATGTGTCCCTTAGCAACTTCTTATCCACTTCAGTTTTTCTCCCTCGCATAATTGGATTGTAATATTTGAGCCTATCTGGGAGGTAATTACACTTTGCATCTTTAATGCAACCTTTAATAAGCCTTTGTAATCTGCTGTGTGCGTGTTCATTAAGCCACCTTTGAAAAGGCCGAGTTTTAAGTGTAGAAACGGAAGGACTGCGGGCTTTTATAACTCCAGAGCATCGTTTGCGACAACACACCGTCGGTGTGTCTTTTGTGTGTTTATGTTTCCGTGGGAGTAGCAGAAATCTAAATTTAAACCGTTATGGTTTCTGTCGTCAAACGCCAGGTGTTGCAGGTGGGAAAAACAAATCCTTTGTCCTTAAAAGATGTTCCCACCATGAAAAACTTCCAATTTTGTTTTATGTTTATTTTTATTTTTTTTTCTGAGTAAGCTTAAAAATCCATCTACCACCAACACATTTCTGGTCTAGTTTCTTCCCTCCCCGATTTGGTTTTTCTGCAGAACTGAGGATCGGCCTGTCCCAATTCCCACAGGAAACTGCCCAGCCGTCCATCATGTTTGATATTTGAGAAAACTTGTTATTACCTGATGCAGTTTCAGACTTAAATTGAAGCAGGAGGATGCCAGACGCTAATAAGTGTCAGACACGGTTCCTTCATTGAAACGTTCAAAATTATGCCCAAAGCGAAGCTCTTGGGGCAGCCAAATCTTATCAAGATGAATTTCACACACACCTTGCCGTGGCTTTCGGAGGGCTTAATTGGTGTGCAAAAGGAACACCCGGGAAAAAATTAATGGCTCACCTTTGCACGTAAATTAGTTTCAAAAACCAGGGCGGTGATGGCCTCGTGCGGGAAAGTCAGCAAAGAGTGGGAGAACAAAGACCCACAACTAGAAATTGGGCAGGGTGGTGGTGGTGTGGAAGGCTGCATTTGCAATGGTGTGAGAGTTCAGTGTGTAGCTCAGGATCTTTAATGACCAATTATTGGCGCTGTTCCTACATGTCCATTTTCCAGGTTCATTTTAGGTACTAAATACACGATTCTAGGTACTAAATACACGATTTCTGGTGGCAAGCTGTTCCACTGGTTGATTGTCCTCACTTAGGAAGTTTCTCCTTAATTCCAGGTTGCTTCTCTCCTTGAATGGTTTCCAGCCATTGTTTCTCGTCCTACCCTCTGGTGCTTTGGTGAATAACGTGACCTCCTCTTCTTTGTGGCAGCCCCTCAGATACTGGAACACTGCTATCATGTCTCCCATCTTTCTTCTGTTCTTTAGACTAGCCAAACTCAAGTCCCGCAGCCCTTCTTCGTATGTTTAAGTCTCCAGGCCTTGGATCATCCTAGCTGCTCTTCTCTGAATTTTTTCCAAACTCTCAACATCTTTTTGGTGATACGGTGACCAAAAATTGGAGAGTCAACACGCCCCATCACCAGTTCGGCCGGCCTTGGAGCAGTGGCTCAGCTGCTGTGCAGGGGGAGTTGGCTTCCCCCGTCAAATCACTTTGAATATGGCTAAGTAACAATTGCATTAGCTTGCTATCCATCACCGAAGGATTCTCACTTCTGTTTTGGCAGAGTTTCTGAGACAAGGCAGAATAAGCCAGCGTCTTTCTGTTGTTTGAATCTCCAGGGTTCCGGATGCAATTAGCTCCCAATATGGCGTGGAAGGAAAAAAAAAAGAAAGAAAGGAATAAATTATTAACATTTTTTAAATAACTTGGCAGGCTTATGTAATGGATATAATTTTCCCACTGCCTTTTCAGCGATCTGCCTCCTGCCACGTGCAGCCTTCCGGGTTATTTCTGCAGAGAATTCTCCCTCGTCAACAGAGCCCTTGAGATGTACACAAGTCGCTGCAGAAGTGAACCGTCTCACTTTTTAATTTGTTTTGGGCGTTTGGTTTGTTTGTTTGTTTGTCTGTTGTTTAGCTAGTTCCCCGTACTTGGGTTGCTTTTCTGCCATCTTTTGATTCTGGGTGCAAGGCCTTCACCCAACCTCATAGACTCCTAAGGCTGGGGGGGACCTTGGAGGTCTTCTAGTCTAAACCCCCCCCCCCCACGAAGGCCTCTCCTATCATCCCAGACAGATGGAGGTCCGATCTTTTCTTCAAAACGTCCAGGGATGCCGCAAACTCCGAGAGGCAAGCTGTCAACCTTCTTACCACGGCCTAAAAGGCGCAAATGCAGGGTGTCCTCCACTTACGGCGATTCGTTTAGTGACCGTTCAAAATTATACTGAAAAAAAGGGACTTGTGACCGTTTTTGTACGTTGAGGGCCGTCTGATAACAGAAACCATGTCTTTCCCCCTTTTTGTCACGTTTGCGTGCTTAGAAAACGCAAGCAAATAACCGCAACGCTGACAAAGAGGAGCTGGAAGTGGGGAAGAAAAATTAGGAATTCAGGCTGGGGAATGTGGCCTTAGGACCTGCCTAACTCTGACTGGCTTGCTTCTGTTTCTCATTCTCCCCCCCCCCCCCTGCACAACCCTATAATCACCCACAGCCTGTTCCTGGCCAGCCTGCAGTTGTGCAATTTCTCCTGGAGAGGTTTTGCTGAAAGCCAAGCGGTTGCTTCTTTCCTTTGTTCTGTACGGTGGAGTTCGCTGCACACCCGGCCTCTGCTTTTGTTCTTCTCCACCACTCCCCAATAATTATTCACCAGCCCTTTTGCTTTGTTCAGAAACGTTTATTTGCAGCTCTAGATATGTGGCTCTTTTTTTCTCTCTCTCTTCTTCTTCTTCTTCTTTTCGCTTTGCTGTGGGAATTGAAAATCACAACTCTGTGAGGACACCTTGGCTCTGATGTCTGTGAAGAGAAGGCTGGTGGAAAAAGGTAGCTTCCCTTTTTTTTCCAAACAGCAGGGAATAATAACAATAACAATCTAATCTAGCTTTATCCGATGGCTGCAGCTTTGAAGAGACCATTTCTTCTGAACTTCTGATAACCCAAGAAACGTAGCCCAGAAAAATATGTCTAGCTTTGCTGTGACATCTGCTTTTTCAAAAGAGCCACTGCTGCTGCTTCTCCAGAGCTTCTGGAATTGGCTGTGAAATGCAAACGTCGGTAAGGAACAGCTGTATTAATTTCCCCTTCCTGCACACAAAGAAACAAAAAGCATGGGAATCTTGTGTCCATTACGCATTTAACATACAATCGCAGGCAAATCAACTCACTGATTGAAGTTCCCTCCAGAGTCCAAGTAGGCCTGGAGGTTCAGCACCATGGAGAGTTCCACATGCTCTCCTGGATCAACTCTCTCGCTTCGGTGTCTCTCTTCAGTTAGACAGACAGAATAGAATAGAGCTGGAAGGGACCTTGGAGGTCTTCTAGTCCAGCCCCCTGCTCAAGCAGGAGAGCCAACACTGTCTCAGACAGGTGAATGTCCAGTCTCTTCTTAAAAATTTCCAGTGATGGAGCGTCCACGATTTCTGGAGGCAAGCTGTTCCACTGGTTAATTGTCCTCACTGTCAGGAAGTTTCTCCTTAATTCCAGGTTGCTTCTCTCTTTGGTCAGTTTCCAACCGTTGTTTCTCAGCCTTCCCTCTGGTGCTTTGGTGAATAATGTGATCCCCACCTCTTTGTGGCAGCCCCTCAAATACTGGAACGCTGCTATCATGTCACCCCTATTTCTTCTTTTCTTTAGACTAGCCAGACCCAAGTCCTGCAGCCGTTCTTCGTATGGTATACACAGCCTAAATCAGGGATAGGCAACCTTGGCTCTTTTACGATCAGGAATTCTGGGAGTTGAAGTCCACCAGTCATAAAAGAGCCAAGGTTGCCTACCCCTGCCCTAGATCTTTAGATAATAATGCATCATTCTTGAATGAACTGACCTTCCAACACTCATCTGGTTTCCCTGAATTGAGGCGGCCAGCGGTATCTACGAGAAAAAAAAAATGCCCGCAGCTGGCAAAAATCTCAGCAAGGACAGCATTTATGATGTACGTTTGGCTCCCAAGGAAGGCCCTAATGCCAAATACATTTTTAAATGCGCCGTATCACATCAATCCCTCCCGGACTGATTTTTTTTCCACAGGGAGAAACATTATATTTTTAGCAAACTGTTGTCAACTGGTGTGATTTTTGCACTTCTGCCTCTGAGTTTGGGTAGATCATTCACTGGGGCTTGTCAACTCTCCTCAAACATCCTTTTCGCCTTCGCAGTCTAGCAGGGAGAGGGAGAAAGAGCCTGGTGCTCGCAAATGGACGGAGATTTTTGTGGGTCGTGTACCACTTTCCTCCCCTCGTGTTGTAGTTTCTTTTTTTGCAAAGAAAGCCCCTGTGTCTTTCATCACTTGTTTCCTGAAAATCTCATTTTCCCTCCAATCCTCGGGGGGGGAGGGGGTTCTTTGAGCTTGGCAGTTTTCTTGCAGACGTTTCATTACCAAACTAGGTAACATCATCAGTGCGAGAAGGGAGCATGGGTTGTGGAGAAGAGGGGAAGGAGAACTGTGGGGTCCTTGGTGCTCCCTGAAGTTGATAGTTTTCTTGCAGACATTTCATTGCCAAACTTAGGTCACATCATCAGGTTTCGTCTCATTTTATATATTAGTAATTCTCTCACGGGCTGTTTCAGATGTTTCAGACACTGCAACCGTCATAAGTACGAGTCAGTTGCCAAGCGGCTCAGTTTCGATCACACGACCATAGGGATGCTGAAACAGTCGTACATGTGCGAAACGGACCCATGTCGCTTTTGTTTTCCAGGCCTGTTGTAACTCCAGTCGCTAAACAAACTGTTGTGAGTCGAGGACTCTTTGGAACTTTGCACCCTCCAGGAAACACGGGGACACCGAATGGGGGCAATCCAGGGATTCTGTCTCCATCCCAAGCCCAGAACCGCACACACACAAAAAAAATCCCCGATTATCGGTAGGCTAGTATTTCAAGAGGAAGTCACTGAAACAGCCCCATCTTGAAGAAAGAAATGCCTCTGAATGGGGCAGGAAAAAGAAACTTAGCATGCAGGATATAATCCAGTGCTTTGCATGATTATTATTTTTTTTTTCTGGTGCAGAATTGATTCTTCCATCTCAGTCCCCTCTTTCCCCCATCCAAAGAGACCCTGCTTGGGCTTGATTTGTCGCAAAATCAGCATATATTTTCCAGCCTTACTTGCGCCCCGTGATAAAGCAGCAGGCAAAGCAAAAGGAATAAACACGGCCATTAACCGCAACGGGGCCCCTATAAACATTTTCTGCTTCATTAGAGTCTTTCTTCCTTCCTCGCAGACCAAAAGGACAATTCTGGATTGCTTTCCTGATGTCGTCCTAGGCAGCCAGAGATGCGGTCTGACCTCTTGAGCCCGCTCCCCACAAGGGGAGCCTGTTTTTTCCTACTTCGTATCATTTTGCGAGACCGCCTGCTACCTCATAGTTCCCTACGTCCGGTTAGATCCCACAGGCTGGGCCTCCTTCGGGCCCTGTCGGCCAAGCAGTGCCATTTGGCGGGGCCACAGAGGAAGGCCTTCTTTGTGATGGCGCCCACGCTTTGGAACCAGCTCCCCCCGGAGATTAGGACCGCTCCCACCCTGTTGGTCTTCCGTAAGCTACTTAAGACCTGGCTTTTCCGGCAGGCCTGGGGTTTATAAAACCTGACCCCTGGATGATTGTTTTTGTATTGTTGTTTGTTATGTTTTATGTGTTTTTTATTGTTAGCCGCCCAGAATCCTTCGGGAGTGGGGCGGCTTATAAATTTTAAAAATAAAAAAATAAAATAAATAAATTTTGACTAATGAAAGTCCAGCTGGGCTATTATCCTGGAGAGTCAGCTGGTTCCTTGGAGGAGAGTACAGACCCAGGTACCTCATGGCAGCTCTCCGATCCCAGAAATGTGATGTGGCTTTCAATTTTTACCCCTTTGAAGGCACGAGATCAAAGGCCTGGAGACCAAAACATACGAAGAAGAAGAAGAACGACCACTGTGGGGCTTGGGTCTGGCTAGTCTATAGAAAAGAAGAAATAGGGGAGACGTGATAGCAGTATTCCAGTATCTGAGGGGCTGCCACAAAGAAGAGGGGGTCAAATTATTCTTCAAAGCACCAGAGGGCAAGACGAGAAACAATGGTTGGAAACTGGTCAAGGAGAGAAGCAAACCTGGAATTAAGGAGAAACTTCCTGACAGGGAGGACAATCCACCAGTGGTACAGCTTGCACCTCTGCCGGCTTATTTTTTCAACAAAAGGCTTTCCTCCCCCCCCCTTCCTCTCCACCCAGGTGACAGCTCTAATCAACAAACAGCAAATTACTTCTGGGTGCCTTTGGCAGGGCCCTCCGAGGTCGCCCGTTTGTTCAGGGATAAATTGCAAAATGGCAAAAAAAAAAAAAAAAAAAAAAGGAAGGAAGGAAGGAAGCTTTTATTTAGGGCTCACCTGTGAGCGTGGCAACCTATTACGGCCCTGGTGGAGGGAAATCGGATCCATTAGCACGATTGTTGGGATGGCAGGCAGCCAGAGATGTAGAAATGATGGTGAAACAGCTATTTTTTTTTTTTTTGTCTTACCTTGATAACGAAGAGAGCATGCCTCTTAGTTTTGTTTTGCTGTGCTAATGTTTTTTTAAAAAAAGCTTGTTAAGATTATTATTATTATTATTAATCATGGCACAGTCAGCCAGATGTTCAGACTGGATTTGGCATTTTTGTTCACCACCAAGTCCTTCCCAAGGACCTGGGATAGGCAGATGTGGATGTTTGACGGTATCACAGATATCGTCGCAGGATGGAGACGATTCCTAGTAAGGCCGCCTTTTGCAATTGACTAATAGTGAATTTGTCAATGCCAATGGTGTTCAAGTGGTGCTCCAGTTGTTTTGGGATTGCACCCAAGGCGCCTATCACTATTGGTACCACCCTTGCTTGCCTTTGCCACAGTCTTTCTATTTCTATTTGTAGGTCTTTGTATTTTGTGATCTCCAGTTCTTCCTCATCTGTTCTGCTGTCTCCAGGCACTGCCACGTCCACTATCCAGACTTTTTTGTCTTTCTTATCGACAGTTGTTAAGTCCGGGGTGTTATGTGGCAGGTGCTTGTCTGTTTGAATTCTGAAGTCCCAGAGCAGTTTAATTTTATCATTTTCTATGACTTTGGTGACCTGTTTCTCTCACGCGCAGTGAGACCGAACCCAGCAAGCAGAGAGATTGCAAGGAGGCTTTTCATGGACCGGGCTGACCGCAGCAGTTAATAGGATGCTGAGATGTTGGAGGTGGCTGGTCTCCAAACGCACAAATGCACAGACACAGCTCTGCGGGGGAAAGGTCTCCAGAGAAGCCTTTCAAAACAAGAAATGTTTTCCCCAGGTAGATAATGTCTGCAACAGAGGCCCAATTTGGTCCTCTGGCTGTTTTGCTTCCATTAAATTTAACAAAGGAGAGGACAGGGGAAAAAACACGTTAGAAATGCTGCTACTTTCATCTCTGCAACCGTGAATTTATTATTGTCCTTCTCCCCCCCCCCCCGATACATAAATTTTTCAAGGGGAGAACATGGCACGTTGCTCTTACATTGTCCTCAACTGGCGTCGTTGGAAGCCCTTTCTGAAAATAATTCACCCCAGGAATATTTCAAAAAGAATTTTGTGGGGAGTGGAAATTCACAAGACAGCCGTTAGCATATATCTGTGGTGGGAAGGAGATTGTGGGGGATGTATTTGGAAGGTGATACACGGCGCACATTAAATGTAAAGGAGATTCTGGAATTTGCCTATGGAAACACCTGGCTGGGGAAAATGCATCAAACAAATTGAAATGGAAGTCCGTGGCATAAATGTCCTCCTTCGTTCCAGGTTGCTTCTCTCCTTGATCCGTTTCCATCCGTTGCTTCTTGTCCTGCCTTCGGGAGCTTTGGAGAAGAAGTGGACCTCCTCCCTATTTGTGGGTGTGACAAGGTGGGGGGGGTCAACTAAGTATTTATGGCCAAGATTTGTCATGTTGTATCACTGCATCAAAGCAGAAGTCTTTAATAAACGTTGTGTCGAGTTCACTTCAATTGCAATTAGCAAACGAGCCTAAAGCTAGAATGGAGGGCTCCATCCTTCTGTTGGGTTATTTAGCCAAGGCAATCTCCACCACTCTTTGAACCCCTATGCTCCAATAAACATGTATTTTTATTTCCGAAATGCCGGCGCTGGCAGAAGAAAGCAGATCCATTTCTCGTGGTCCATCAAGCCATTAGACGTTCAGATACTCAATCCGGCCTACTCCGAGGAAATTGTAGCCTTGGCCTAGCCCCACAACACACCGGAAAGAGAAATAATCACTGACAATTTGCAACCAGCATCCATTTGTGTTCGTAGACATAGAAGCATCAGCCTCTGAACTGACAATTTGCAACCAGCATCCATTTGTGTTCGTAGACATAGAAGCATCAGCCTCTGACATCTTGTGGGCTGTCAGAATTGGTAACCTAGAGCAGTATTAGCTACACATTGCATCTCCATCGTTTTTCATTTGTGTAGTGAAGCCAAACAATATTTATTTTGGGGCGAAAGTGTTATGTTTCAGTTGCGTTGGGATGTAGAATGACAATTCGGGTTCTTTTGGTTTTTGTTTTTCCTTCCCCCCCCCAAATGATTTTTTGTTGATGGCAGCAACGATCGTTCTTGTCTTACTAAATGAAGGAACTGTCAAGCTAATGGTTGATTTTGACAGAGCCTTTTCTTTTAATTTTTTTTTTTTTAAAAAAAACACCCAATAAAAGTCCCCAGTCCAAATTCATAAGCCATCGCTGGTGGAAATTAGTCATCCTGCCCCTGGAATCAGCCCCAGTTTATATTTATTTAGAGTTATTTATTCAAGTCGATTTCTGTTCCGTACAAAACATAACTAGGAGGCACAAAGCGATGGTTTTGTTTGCCCAGCTCACTAAAGCATCAATTGGCAGGCCTGTTTTAGCCAGCATATTGGATAATCCCAAACTGTGTAACTAATTTATGATTCAGGCTGTTGTGCGAATTTGCTAATTGGGCGAGTACTATCCGCCACCCCTATGTTGTTTGTTGATTCCAACTTTGTGGACTCAGTGAACCATCTCCGTGAACTATCTTTCCATAACTGCCTCTTTGAATTTTTATACGCTCGTGCGGGGATCACGGGGAGAGTCTCCAGCCACTTTCTCTTCCGTTGGCTTTTTTTTTTTTTTTACAGCCTTCAAACTTTTTCCGACCTCCACTGATTCTTGCTTCCGTTCCTAGCACCAAGTGTTCTTACCTTTTAATTTCATTAATTGCCCTTCCAGGGATCAGTCTACTTTGTTTCATCGACTATTCAATTATGGCTACGTCTTTAAGCCAGTAAGTAAACTGTTGTGATCTCTACAGCACCTTTCAACCCTTCCTTCCTTCCTTCCTTCCTTCCTTCCTTCCTTCCTTCCTTCCTTCCTTCCTTCCTTCCTTCCTTCCTCCCTCCCTCCCTCCCTCCCTCCCTCCCTCCCTCCCCATCTCCTTCCTTCTTTCCTTCCTTCCTCCCTCCCTCCCTCCCTCCCCATCTCCTTCCTCCCTTCCTTCCTCCCTCCCTCCCTCCCCATCTCCTTCCTCCCTTCCTTCCTTCTTCCTTCCTTCCTCCTCCCTCCCATCTCCTCCCTTCCTTCCTCCCTCCCTCCTTCCTTCCTTCCTTCCTTCCTCCCTCCCTCCCTCCCCCCCACCCTCCCTCCCCATCTCCTTCCTTCCTTCCTTCCTCCTTCTTCCTTCTTTTCTCCCTCCTCCCATCTCCTCCCTTCCTTCCTCCTCCTCCCCCCATCTCCTTCCTCCCTTCCTTCCTTCTTCCTCCCTTCCTCCCTCCCTCCCCATCTCCTCCCTTCCTTCCTTCCTCCCTCCCTCCCTCCTCCCTTCCTTCCTCCCTCCCTCCCTCCCACCCTCCTTCCCCATCTCCTTCCTTCCTTCCTTTCTTCCTTCCTCCTTCCTTCCTTCCTTCCTTCCTTCCTCCCTCCCCATCTCCTTTCTTCCTTCCTCCCTCCCTCTCTCTCTCTCCCTCTCTCTCTCTCTCTCTCTCTCTCCTAATGGCAAACTCTCCTATCAGTAGAAGACCTTCTTCAGCCTCTTGCCAGTGTATGCGGGGACACCCTGACGGTTGCAAAACTCCATAGCACAACTCACCTGCCACAACCCGTTCAGCTCCCTTGCCTTGAATTAGGCAGCGCTTTGGTTGA
Source organism: Crotalus tigris (assembly GCF_016545835.1). NCBI lineage: Eukaryota > Metazoa > Chordata > Lepidosauria > Squamata > Viperidae > Crotalus > Crotalus tigris. Next base: position 4,170,324 of record NW_024098092.1, on the reverse strand, counting down.
AGGGCCCAAGGAGATAGAACTGCCAAGTTTACTCCGGTTAGAAAACCTGGCTTGGCTTTTGGTGGAGAAGATGAGAAGAGGGCCGGGATATTTCTATTCTAAAATGGGAAGACAGGAGCGGTCAAAGTTTGTCAGTGGGGGGAAAAAATTAGCAATGTCATCCTATGAAGGAAAACATATTTGGAAACAGGAATCAGAGATTTTTTTTTACAAAATAGTGTCCGGGAAATAAGCATATTTCTCCCCCCCCCCCAGCAAAATACATCGGTATAGCGAAGCTTTGAACAGTCTCACCCACTGAAGGAAGGGGAAAATCTGTATATGAAAGTGTCCTTGCTCCTGTGTTATTTTTATTCCTGTTGAATCCTTTGCCTTTCCTTATTCCACGCCAGGAGATCAAAGATCTCCTTTCTTTTTATATTGCTTTTCAATGAGTAAGCTGGTCACCTGGTGTGCAGCCTCAAACTCATAAATAAGAGTTTCATCCAAAAAAAAAGTCATTTCTCTTCCCATAATGGAAAATACGCTTAAAAACGTATTCAATATTCAATTATTTCGGATAAACAGGACAAATCCAATACGTGCTGTGGATAGAAAGCAGAGCTGATTTTTTTCCTCCCCAATCCTCTTTTCGCAGGAAAACAGAGAAATGTCTTTTGGAGGCAGGAAAGGAAGCCTGCAAGTTATGTTGAATCCAAGGGAAGACCCCTGCCCTAGTCCTTCTTTTCTCTAGACTGGCCATTCCCAATTCCTGCAACCCTTCTTCGTACGTTTTGGTCTCCAGGCCTTTAATCCTCTTAGTTGCTCTTCTCTGCACTTTTTCCAAAAATCTCCGCATCTTTTTTTTTTTTGTTTCAGCCACACCCGGAGGCGTTCCCCAGTGTCTCTGTTCTCTCCATTTTTGTTTTACAACTGTGATTTAATTGGAATCACACAGAGCTGTTTCTACCTTGGGTGCATATTTGTCATGATAAGGCACTGCCAGAATACTAATATTGAAATAACAACCCAACGGAAGTCTAGATTCTCACGTCCCTCATTAAGCGAGTTGAAGATTTATCAGCTGCCTTCGCCCAGCAAGGTAAATTGGCCGGTCTTATCTCTTTGCCTCGTCCTCTTTTCTTCTTCTTCTTCTTCCCCTTTTGCTAAGCCCATCTCTTGGGTTGGTTTATGATAGGTGGATTCAGAGAAGGCCTAATTTCATAAGCAATTATAAGGGTTGTGTGAAGCTAAGATATAGTCTGCTGTTCTTTGGCAGGGCTGATCCTGGTGATTTTCTTCCTGTTTCACATCCGCTTCTTTTCCGTAAATCTGGTTAGAAACCTTGCATAATTCTTGCATAAATCTCTTACCCTGCTGAGCATGAACGGTGTGACCTATTTGGGAAAAGCAAATTCACATCCTGCCCTTTTGGCATCCGTGTTTGAAGAGCCGACGTTGACTTGAAGCAGTGGCTCTAGAGCTTGGCAACTGGAACCTGTCTGGATTTCAAATCCCAGCAAAGCTGTCTGGAACACACCAGGACTTCAACTCCCAGAATTCCCCAGCCAGCAAAGCTGTCTGGGGAATTCTGGGAGTTGAAGTCCAGTCCTGTTCCAGTCGCCAAGGTTGAGAATCCCTGTTTTAGACCATAGATTGTTTGAACGCTGTGTTCAGGCTGGGGTTAAACTTAGTTTCTTTTCTTTTCTTTTCTTTTTTACAATCACTTATCATGGTGTGTGAATCTGGTTAGTTTCTTGCTCCACCAGGAGTCCTCTCCTCCTCCTCCCTCTCCTCTTCTTCTCCATGTACCCCACTCCCTTCTAGCACTGATGCTGTTCCTTAGTTGGGTCATGAAACGTCTGCAAGAAAGCCACCACGTTCAGAGAGCACTAAGGACCCCACAGTCCTCCTCCTCCACATCACACTACCTAACAATGGGGTGCTAGAAATTAAAAATTCTCAAGGGCCCAGCGGGATATCATTCCAGCTGACACGATTTATTTTCCCCTCCATTTTGTCAACTGCTCAGTCATTAGGCACGCAAACGAAGATTAATTGATGGCATTTCAGCCTCCAGTGGCAGAGCTCTTTTGCTTTTGTTTTCTGATGGTGGTGGGGTTTTTTTTTGTCATTTTTTCTTCCCCCCCAAAAAAGAGCATTGACGGGATCAGAATTTTAAAAATGAATTAATAATATAATGTGGCATGTGATATCCAGATGAGAGGCCTTAATCACTCTCGCTGGCACAGAAAAGAGATAATCTTCTTCTCTCTTTCTCTCTCATTCCTCTTCCCATCCTCTTGGACAGCCAGCAAATGAGGAATTATTTAGCCTGGCCTATGCAGATGCTGCTTTATTTATTCAGTGTGTGGTTTGCAAGCGAGGTAGAACGGGAGCAGAATACGATGTGGGAACCTGAAACTGCTCAGCTTCATCTAGAGAGGCCCAGAGTCTCCTTATAGTGGAGTCTGGGCAGCATTAAAATTTAACAATAAATACGTAAATAAAAACCTTAAGGCTGGACTGCAGCATCTTTAAATCATGATTCTCTGCAACCAGCATCCATTGTTCCAACTTTTGGGCACTTGACTTGTGGACTTCAACTCCCAGAATTCCCCAGCCAGCCTGGTCAACTAGTGTTCAGAATAACAGAGTTGGAAAGGGCCTTGGAGGTCTTCTAGTCTCTCCCCACCCCTCTCTCTGTGACTGCTGGATTTCTCCGACAGATCCCCAATTCAATTTCGCCCGCTTTTCTATTTTGGTTTTAATTCTCCCGATAAAAGAGAAGAAGACCGTTTACTGGGCTCTTCTTGGGGGCCTTCAGACATTTAATATAGGCGACGTTTTTGAGGAACATCCTCTGGGATTTTGAGAGAGTTTCCACGCAGTTTGAAACTCTTCAATTTCCTACCTTCTTTTCCTCTGCATTTCCTTCCTTCCTTCCTTCCTTCCTTCCTTCCTTCCTTCCTTCCTTCCTTCCTTCCTTCCTTCCTTCCTTCCTTCCTTCCTTCTTTCTTTCTTTCTTTCTTTCTTTCTTTCTTTCTTTCTTTCTTTCTTTCTGACTTTCTTGACAGGCCAGAGAATGTCATCATTTGCCCGGAACAGGGCTTACGGATAACACTGTGGGAAAGACTTTGAAAGTTGCAGCAGTCAAATACGCAACCACTCAAGTTGTTTAAACACGGGAAAATCCCTGAGGATTCTGGCACGTGAGATTTTTTTTTTTTTTTTGCAGCCCTGAGTTGCTGTGGAGACCACGGCAGAGGTGCCACATGGGGACCGGGGTTTGTAGGATGCAAACACGCTTAGCAAATTCACCGCTTTCCACACACTCAGCTCCAGAGCTTTGGAGGACAGATTTGGGTTGAGTTCCCAACCGACAGTTTCCTGAGGGTGGGTCTACTTTTGTCTACTAGAGAACTCTGGGAATTGAAGACTCATCATGTTGAGACTCTAGAAAAAAGAGTGCAGAGAAGAGCAACAAAGAGGATCAGGGGACTGGAGGCTAAAACATATGAAGAACGGTTGCTGGAATTGGGTATGTCTAGTTTAATGAAGAGAAGGATGAGAGAGGACATGATAGCAGTCTTCCAGTATCTGAGGGGCTGGCACAGACAGGAGGGGGGGGTCAACCTATTTTTCCAAAGCCCCTGAAGGCCTGACAAGGAATAACAGATGGAAACTGATCAAGGAGAGAGTCAACCTGGAAATAAGGAGACGTTTTCTGACCGTGAGAACAATCAACCAGTGGGACAGGAGTTGCCTTCAGAAGTTGTGGTAGCTTCATCATTGGAAGGTCAGAAATCGTATAGGGTCTCCTGCTTGGGTGGAGGGAGGGGGCAGGGTTGGACTAGATGACCTGCCCAGTCCCTTTCCAACTCTGTTGTAAATGGAGGATGCCCAGGTGAAGGAAAGTCACTCTAGAGCATGGGTAGGCAACCTTGGCTCTTTTATGACTGGTGGACTTCAACTCCCAGAATTCCTGAGCCAGAATGGCTCAGTTTGGAGACCTCTCCCTTTCCTCTCAGCATGGCTGGCTGAGGAATTCTGGGAGTTGAAGTCCATGAGTCACAAAAGAGCCAAGGTTGCCTACCCCTGGCCTAGAGCAATATGTCGATGAAGGTTCTCCGTCACCCAGATCGAATTGCCCGGAAGTTGAGTCATGGCAAAATGGCCTGATTTTCTTGCTGGTTGGAGACTTTTGGCTGCCCATCTTCACCCTGAGCAAGAGAGAGCCCGAAGACTTACCTGCCTACTCAGGTTCCCCTAACTAACTTGAAGAAGTTGCTTGGACGGGCGTTGAAACATCTCAAACCAGCGAGACCACAGGCCCAGTTGTCACGACTCAACTTTCAGCCAATTCAGAGCAGCGGCTCTCGTGCATTAAGCAGATTTCCCATTTATTCTGGGAAAGCGCTACTATGGGACACAAGCCTTCCCGCTTTACGGCTTCAGACACCGAGGCCGAGACACGTGACCGAAGGTGGGACCTGGGGGACGGGGTGGGTGGCGGCGATCAGCACCTGCGGAGGAGGTGTGAAAGAGCGGCTTCAAATGGTTGTGCCTGTGATTGTGTCGCCTCTTCCGTGATCTTCGAGATCAAATTGCCTCCTTCCCGGGGAGACCAGCCAGCAGCCAGCGAAGGTTAATGCTCCATCAACCCAGGTGGCCGAACATCAAAGAAGGGGGGGGGAGAGGAGAAGTCATCCCTCCCTCCCTCTCTCTCTCTCCCTCCCTCCCTCTCCCTCCCTCCTTCTCTCTCTCTCTCCCTTCCTCCCTCCCTCCTTCTCTCTCTCTCTCTCTCTCTCTCTCTCTCTCCCCCTCCCTCCCTTCCTCCCTCTCTCTCTCTCCTGGTCTCTTGAGCTCCTCTTCTCCCTCTCTCTCTCTCTCTCTCTCTCCCTCTCTCTCCCCCTCCCTCCCTCCTTCTCTCTCTCTCTCCCTTCCTCCCTCCCTCCCTCCTTCTCTCTCTCTCTCTCTCTCTCTCTCTCTCCCTCCCTCCCTCCCTCCCTCTCTCTCTCTCTCTCTCTCCTGGTCTCTTGAGCTCCTCTTCTCTCCGGCCCCGTCCTTCTCTTCCTACCTGCTCAGCTGTCATTCTGGCCGTGGAGCAGGATGAGGCCGGAGGGAAGCCGCTGCCTCTCCCGGGAAGTTTGGGCTTTTGTGCCGAGATGCTTCCTTCGGCGTGGCTCAGAACACCACCTCCCAGATGCTGCCGGCAGCAGCAGCAGCAGCGACGGCGTTTGAGTGATGCTTCTCACTCCTGGCTCCGGGACTTTGGCTCGACTCCTCCTCCTCCTCTTCCTCCTCCTTGACCCCCCTCTTGGACTATGGACGATTTGAAAACCGCCCAGTGCCTCAGCCCCGATCAAGGTAAGGCACGGTCGCTCCCACCCACCCACCCACCTGCAGAAAGCCCCCCCCCTTCCACCTTTTCCTTAAGGGATGGAGCTGTCGCGATCACCCGTTGCTGGGAAAGAAGAAGCGAGTCGGGGTCCCAAGGAGACGCGTCTTTGTTATGCAAGGAGCTGGGAGAGGGCTTACGTGGGTGGGTTTCGGGATGGGGGGGCAGCTCTTTCCCCGGAGAAAAGTTGGGGTTTTTTTTAATTGTTTTGGGTGGTTGCTTGTTGTTTGCCATGGTATGGAAGCCCAACTCCTTTTCTCTCCCCCCCCCCCGCAGAAACTTCCCCGTGGAGGCAAAATCAGGTAACAAGGCAGAAGGTCCCTTTGTATAAGGACCCCCCCTTCCTTGTCATTGTAGCTCTGTCTGTTTTGTAAAAATGGGGATGGTGGGTCACCCTTGAGCTACAAGGAATGTGTCAAAAACCTGAAAGGCATCTATGGGAGGGGGAGAGAAAGAGAGCTTTCCTTCCTTCCTTCCCTCCTTCCTTCCCTCCTTCCTTCCCTCCTTCCTTCCTTCCATCCATCCATCCATCCTCCATCTCCTTCCTTCCTTCCTTCCTTCCTTCCTTCCTCCCCTCTATCCTCCATCTCTTTTCTTCCTTCCTTCTTTCCTTGCTTCCTTCCTTCCTTCCTCCCTCTCCTCCATCCTCCATCTCTTTCCTTCCTTCCTTCCTTCCTTTTTCCCTCCCTCCCTCCTTCCCTTTTTTCATCCCTCCCTCCCTATTTTTCCTTCCTTCCTTCCTCCCTCCCTCCCTGGCAGTCAACAGTTGAGGATGCCACGTGACTAGAAATTTACCTGATCTTGTTTTGAGTCACTCTCCCCCCCACCCCATGCTTTGGTCTGTGTGCTAAACAACTTTAACTTAGGTGAGCGATCACCTGTTCTAGAGACCCCTTTGAGAAGGGCGAGCATCTGTAAAGAAGCGTGAACCGCAGGCCCGTTATCCGATGCTTTGGCCCCCGTTGGGGAGCCCTGGCCTTTGAAGCGCTGGCCTCCCAGCAGCAGACAGATATAAATAAGAACAAGGGCTGTGTTCTCTTCCCTTTCCCCCCATGGGGTATTATGCAAGCTTTACAGCAAGAGGTGCGACTTGAAAGCCCATTTCTATGACAGTTGTTTCCCCCCCTCCCTCCTTCCTAAGTTGGCATTTTTATTCTGTGTCATTTTCCACCTTTCCAACAGAACGGGTGCATTTTCTGTCAAACGTAGCTGTCTATGTATCTACCTGTAATTCTGGACTAACCATGCAGAATCTTTGGGGGCCTTTTCTGTGCTTGGGAAATTTGAAGTAAATATCTTATTATTTGTAAACCACCCAGAGTCATGCATTGGATGGATGGATGGATGGATGGATGGAGATAGATAAGTACATAGACGGATGGATGGATAGAGATAGGTAGATAGAGAGATGGATGGATGGATGGATGGATGGATGGATAGAGATAGGTCGGTAGGTAGATAGACGGATGGAAGGTAATAGATAAGTATTATCTATTGGAATAGATGGAAGGATGGATGGATGGATAGAGATAGGAAGATAGAGAGATGGATGGAAGGATGGATAGAGAGAGAGGGATGGATAGGCAGATGGGCGGACAGACAGACAGACAGACAGACAGACAAAAGTATAGAATATCTGGCTTTTTGCCCTGTTTTTCTGAGTCCACACAGTGTATCGACAAGTCCACACAGTGTATTTGCCTGATTTTCTACGTCATAGAAATTTTGGGGTGAGTTGCGCTGGGATTCAACCCAGCTTTGCCAGCCAGCTTGATTGGTAGTGCGTCAAATCTGTCGGGCAGTTGCTGGTGGCAGATCCTCAGGCTGTGCTTGCTTAACCCACAAACTCTGCAGCCCCTTTTAAAGTTTGTTTAAGGGGGTTAAGTGGGGTTAACCATTCCATTCTTGCTGCTCCTTGCAGTAACACATAGGTTTGTGTGCATGTGTGTGTGTGTGTGTGTGTGAGAGAGAGAGAGAGCAAGTTATAAAGTCTTAATTGTCAAAATATTACAGTTAAAATTTCTCAGATTAAGAACGGTAACAAAATAAGTCATATGGAGTATCAAACGATTGTTTAGTAAACAGTAAGCTTAACAGTCTTTGGGTGCACCCCGTGAAGGTTGAGGAGCTCTTGAGCTCCTATTTACCAACCAACTTCACACAGCTGACAAAGCGGTTTTGAATCGGAAGCCGTCGCAGTGATTTAAAAGAGAGAAGAAGGAAAAAAAAACACCCCAAAACTCGTGCCTCTGATGCTCCCTTAAATTAATTTCGGAATTGACCTCTGTTTGGATTGTGTTCTTTCTGCAACTTGCAGTTCAGTAAGAATTCTGAATTATTTATAATAAAGGCGCTATAAATAGAAGCAAGCGGTGACGATAATAATTACGAGCTGCCCATTAGAAGCTGTTGAACCCATTAAGCCCTTGCAAATAACCACCTAACGGGCATTCTTTAAATTGTTAGGGCAGGATTGTAGCCGAGTTGGCCTTGGACTTGGGTTGCCAAAGATTAGCGGTTCAATCGTCATCCCGTCTAAATAGAACTGGGAAAAAGGTCTATCCAGAGCCCTGGATGTCCTCTTTCTCTATGCCACACCTGAGATGACTATTACACACACACACACACACACACACACACACACACACACACACACACAGCCCAGTTAGACTCAAGAATTTTAAAAACACCAGCCTGCCTCGCAAAATTATTTTGTGCAGCCAAGGTTTTGAGACCAGCTTATAGATGAGATTTAAAGCTGGCTATGGGACAAACAGTAGAATGGGGGGGGGGTTGATCTAGAAGACCTCACAGGTCCCTTCCAGTCCTATGCTCTTAAAGAAAAGACACAGTGATAGAGAAGGAAAGAAGTAGAGAATGGCGTCTGTGTATTTATATTATTTTAATTGCTGATTGTGTACCTCCCCCCCTTTATTTAACCAAACACAGTGACAGAATGTTATTGGAAGGGACCTTGGAGGTCTTCTAGTCCAACCCCTGCTCAGGCAGGAAGCCCCATACCATGTCAGACAAATGGTTGTCCAATCTCTTCTTAAAAACCTCCAGTGATGGCACACCCACAACTTCTGGAGGCAGGCTGTTCCAATGATTAATTGTTCTCACTTTCAGGAAGTGTCTCCTTATTTCTAGGTTGCTTCTCTCCTTGATTCTCTCTTTCCATCCATTGCTTCTTGTTCTGCCTTTCGGGGGCTTTGGAGAATAGGTGGACCCTCCCCTCTTCTTTGGGGCAGCCTCTTATATATTCCAAGGCTGCTATCACATCATTAGTAATAGTAATAGTAGTAAAGTTGGAAAGGACCTTGGAGGTCATCTAGTCCAACCCCCTGCTCAGGCAGGAAACCCTACACCATTTCGGACAAATGGCTGTCCAGTCTCTTCTTAAAAACTTCCAGTGTTGGAGCATTTACTGCTTCTGGAGGCAGGCTGTTCCACTGATTAATTGTTCTTACTGTCAGGAAGTTTCTCCTTAGTTCTAGGTTGCTTCTCTCCTTGATTAGTTTCCACCCGTTGCTTCTTGTCCTGCCTTCAGGTGCTTTGGAAAATAGCTTGATTCCCTCTTCTTTATGGCAGCCCCTGAGATATTGGAATACTGCTATCTTGTCCCCCCTCGTCCTTCTCTTCGTTAAACTAGACATACCCAATTCCAGCAGCCTTTCCTTATATGTTTTAGCCTCCAGCCCCCTGATCCTCTTTGTTGCTCTTCTCTGCACGCTTTCCAGATTCTCAGCATCTTTTTTTATATCGTGGCCATCAAAACTGGGCGCAGTATTCCAGTTGTGGCCTTACCAGGGCATTATAAAGTGGCATTAACTCTTCCTGTTCTTCCGTAGAAGAAGCTGGGTCAGAAAAATCAGGTGGGCAACAGGTTCCGAGTTCAAAAACTTAGCTTTCCGGGAACCTCTGGCTTTCCAGATGTGGCTGAAGCACAGCTCCCACAATCCCTTGGTTTTGTTAATGCTGGCCTGGGGCGGGCAGGCAGGGAAAGTAGAGAACTGGGAGGGAAGACTGCATTCCACCGGCCTCTTCAGTCGCTCTTTTCGCTGAACAGTAATTAGAATTGGCAGCAAATTAAAGAATTCCGGGGTTTTGTCCTTTCTGGGGGAATTTCAGCAGAAAATTGGCCGAGAGCCCTGCTTTGACAGGTATTCCCCCCCCCCCCCAGTCTCCTTCGTCTGAGCAAGCGATTGGCTGGAGATCCAGCAGGTTGCTTTGATGGGGTTTTTTTAATTAATTAATTTATTTTTTAGAAATGTCAGCCAGCTCTGGCAGGATGGCTTCAAAGTCCCGGGGTTCGAAGTTAGAAGGAAATCCTTGAGAGGGCAGAATTAATTGAAAGACAAGATTGCGGGGGGCTGCCCCCAGGCCAGGGTTAAAACTTGTGGGGTGGAAATTACACAAAGGCCCATGTTGGCTAGGCGTGAATGGAATGGAAGGGAATGGAATAATGGAATGGGAATAGAGTAGAGTAGAGTAGAATAGAGTAGAATAGAATAGAATAGAATAGAATAGAATAGAATAGAATAGAATAGAATAGAATGGGAATAGAATAGAATAGAATAGAATAGAATAGAATAGAATAGAATAGAATAGAATAGAATAGAATAGAATAGAATAGAATAGAATAATTTGATCCCAGAACTCTAACCAGTTTGCCATAGAAAAAAATGCAGCACTGGCCCAAAACAATTAAAAATAAAATTAGACATTTAAATGCAACTTGAAATGAAGGACAGCTCAAGCAATAATGAATGGGGTTGTTTTTCCCCTGTTTAATTAGCAGACCTTTAGCCCTTCGTGAGGAGAAGGGGTGGGTGGGAAGGAGTAAGTAGAACATTTAGAGTGAGACGCTTTGCTGGGGGACCTTTGTCTAGCCTTGAATGGCGTAAATTGGGCTTCCTGAACCGGACAAGCGCTCGGTGTAAATCAAGAGAGCCCTCATTACCTCTAGGAAAGGCTGGGAACGCTCTTTGTAAAAGCAGCAAGTGCTCCACTCTCCTTGGCAAAGTGGGAACTCTCCCTTCAAAGTCCTCACTTCGTTAATTGGATGGACGCAACGGAGCGGCTCTTTGCCTTTCAAAGGCCTGGAGCCGAGTCCCCTCGGATTTCAGACCCTGTTAGAACCCGTCGCCCCCTTCTTCAGCTTTTCCGAGTCCCATCAGCGAGCAGAAATCGTCTCGCGGCTGGAAGCTCCTCTGAGTCTTCCTTGCAACCGGTGTGGAAAGTCTGGACAGTTCGTCCAACTCTTTGGAGCGTTCCCACGGAGCGGTGGGCTGGTTTCGAAGATTGTTTTGCACCGACGGAGGTGAATTAATCCATTAGCCAGTGGAACGTCTTGCCACCAGAACTTGTGGGTGCTTCATTGCTGGACAACCATTTGTCTGAAAGGGCCTAGGCCAGGGGTAGGCAACCTTGGCTCTTTTATGACTCGTGGACTTCAACTCCCAGAATTCCTGAGCCAGCCAAGCTGGTAGGTAGATGGGTAGACGAAGATAGATAGATAGATAGATAGATAGATAGATAGATAGATAGATAGATAGATAGATAGATGGATGGATGGATGGATGGATGGATGGATGGATGGATGGATGGATGGATGGATGGACGGACGGACGGACGGACTGACTGACTGACTGACTGACTGACTGATATACTTCATTGAGTACATCATACACACACACACAAACACACACACAGAGAGGGATGTAGCATGATGCCTGAAGGCTGACTAACTGATTGATATACTTCATTGGGTACATCATACACACACACACACACACAAACACACACACAGAGAGGGATGTAGCATGATGCCTGATTTGGTTCCTACCAATCGTGTGCAGGGGATGCGTGACCCCCTTTGGTAGCTGGCAGCACTTAAATAATTAAAAATAATGCTAAAACCAAGGAGACTTGCTTTAAACTTATTCCTTTCTAGCCTGCCCTCTTTTTTAAAAAATAAAAAATTGGGAATGAGGGCGCTAACCTGCCCTCACAGCTGCGATGACACTCTGGATTTTGTTATTTTATGATTTTTGCCGGAAGCTTTTACTTCAGAAAAAAAGAGAGGACTTGGGGTTGTCCTGCTTTGAACTTGCTCCCATTTCTCGTTCTCCCTTGTGAACCAGCCTGTCCAAAACCGGACAGACTACTTCCCATTTTCTTGACGTTGGCTTGGCTTTTTTTGCCCAGTCGTGCAACCTCAGTGGACCAGGAGTATAAAAATGATCTGTATCTTTGCTACGTGTGAGCTTTGCATCCCCTGGGCCTACCTGTCCCTTTTATTTAAATCTCGCTCTGTGGAGCGTTCCTCTTTCTCTCTCTCTCTCTCTCCTTCCAGCTATCTTCTGGATTTCCGAGCTGTCGCCAACTCAAGCCACCCTCCACCTGGAGCCTCAAAAAAATTAAAATGAATCTTTTCGTCCTCGCTCTCCCGCTTCTTTTGAGCCAATGGCCAGATGAGTGATTTCCCCAGTCCTAAATCTGTCACTTGTTCCTAATGTCTGGAATCGTGAAACCTGCCACTTAATCCCCAGGTGCCTGCTCAGATGAATCTCTTGATTGATGGGACTTTAATCTACCTGTCTTGACCCCCCCCCCCCGGGTCCAAGCTTCTCTCGCAAGTACACGCCGTCTCGAAAGGCTGGATTCTCATTATGGGGGAAAAAAAGAGAGAAATAAGGGTAGGGTTTTTGCTTTTTGTTTTAAGGTATGATGGTTCTTCCGTGGGAGCTCCAAGCGAAGAGACTTCCAGATTAGATCGGAATAGCGGCAGCTCAGATTTAAAAGAAGGTGGAAGAGCCAAGAAAGAAGAATATTTGGATCCCAGGGTGGAAAGGAGGGATCCTTGGATCCCATGAGCTTCACCTGCGAAGTGACAACTCGCTTCCCCCAGAAGTGTCAAACCGAAGTTGTGGTTCCTCTTCGCCTTTTATTCTGCCCACGTGGGAAAGTTGCATTGCGATGCGTTGCACGTCACTTATCTCTCTCGCGCTTGATGCCTCTGCGAATGACACCCAACGAGAAACATCTCTTTCCCTTACAGCAGTGGTTCTCAATCTGTGGGTCGGGACCCCATTTGGGGTCGAACGACCATTTCACGGGGGTCGCCAAACAACGCAGTCCGCCATTTTTTCCCCCCTTTTCCTTAGCTGTGCTCCTCCCTTTTATTCTATTGGCTTTGGAAAGCCAATAGAAGAGATTCTCTTGAATAGAGTCTAATTCTATTGGCTTTCAAGAGCCAATAGGAATTGTCCAGGCTGTCTCTGCCCTGCTGAGCCCGCCAAAAGTCCCATTCTGCAAACGGTGCTGCACCCGTTGAGTAGTCCTCGACTTACGACCGGTTGAGTAGTCCTCGACTTACGACCGGTTGGGGGTCACGGCATTAAAAAGGTTGAGAACCACTGCCTTAGAGGGATGTGAAAATGCTCCTAAGGAAATCTCCCTGGAATGCTTTTATTTCTTCTGGATGGGCGTTTGGAGAAGCGCAGGAGCAGAACTGGGATGGGAAGAACGGCTCGCTTGGCGTCTCTCTCTCTTTTTTTTTTTTTTAAAACAGGTAGATGGTGGTTTGGCTTCTTTTTTTCAGCGGGAACTGAGTTTAAACAGTGGTTGGTAACCAAAGGTGCTTTTTCAAGAGTTCAAGAGTGGAGGGACGCAGGGCAGAAAACATCCTGCAGAAAGCACAGCTCCACAGCACGGTCCTTTCAGCGGTGCCAAGAAGACTCCACACCCATTTGCACCACTCAGCTGACCCCCAAGGGGAGAGACGAGACTCCAAGTGGTCTCAACGACTCTCTCAAAGGATGCAAATGACCAGCTTTTTCTGCAAGGAGTATAAATCCTTCCCTTCCTCACCATAGACTTTGGTCGGTCGGTGCCATCTTGTGTGCTTCTTCCGATTTCTCCTTTGGATAGCTTGAGGACAAAGCCAGATAATTACACGGAGGCTTAATTGGAAATCCTTATCAAATGTTTACCTTTGGAAGACGAGCACAAACTGGTTTCCTGAACTGCAGAAAGCCCGCTGGAAAACCCAACCTGACTCTTTATTTTGATTTTTTCTTTCTTTCTTTCTGTGATCTAACAACTGTAACTCTATCGGTCTTCTCTCGCCCCGTCCCTCTTCTGTTATCTGACCTACTTGGCTAGGACAGGGCAATTCTCTCTAAACAGGAGCAATTAAGTAAGATGCCCCGAAGACTTACCTAACAGGAGAGAACTTTGCTAAAGCAAGTTAATAGCTGGGGGGTCATTGTTTTCATAAAGCCGAAATGTTCCTTATCCAGTCTGCGCCGGAATTCCTTCCACAAAGAGCGAAGCACGAAAGAGCTGGGTCTTTGCACCAATTGACGATGTCCCCCCAAGTCCTTGTCAAGTCTTTGCAAGCACCTAGATGGATTTTTCTCCCTGATGATCTACCCCAAACCTGACCTTTCAGATCTTCGAACAATGCCCTCCTCAGCACTGTAATGGAGTCCCTTTACCTTGCTATTGTTTGTCTTCTTCTTTTCCTTCCTTCTGTCCTTCTAGCATCAGAGCTTTCTCCTCTATCCGCGGAAGGATTTCTTATTCGCTAGCATTTGAGGATGTTAACCTAGTTTGGGTAATGAAACGTCTGCAAGAAAACAAGCAAGCTCAGAGAGCACCAAGGACCCCACATGTCATATTCTGTTCTATGATGGATCTTTCCCCCCCCCCCCCAAAAAAATGCCTAAAAGTCATTCACTAGTGAGCAAGTGTGGCCATCGTTCTCATCCTTCTACCTTTTAATAATAATAATAAAAATGATAAAAATGATAAAATAATGATAAAGTTAGAAGGGACCTTGGAGGTCATCTAGTCCAACCCCCTGCTCAGGCAGGAAACCCTATACCATTTCAGACAAGTGGCCGTCCAGTCTCTTTTTAAAAACTTCCAGTGTTGGAGCATTCACCGCTTCTGGAGGCAGGCGGTTCCACTGGTTAATTTTTCCGACTGTCGGGAAGTTTCTCCTTAGTTCCAGGTTGCTTCTCTCCTTGGTGAGTTTCCATCCATCGCTTCTTGTCCTGCCTTCAGGCGCTTTGGAGAATAGCTTGACTCCCTCTTCTTTGGGGCAGCCCCTGAGATACTGGAAGACTGCTATCATGTCCCCCCTCATCCTTTTGAAGCAGATATTCCTAACTTTGAATCCATCGCTCACTTTTGTTTTAACGTCTGCAGAAATAAACCCCCCAAAAAGTTTTTTTTTAAAGAAAAACAGGACCGTTTCTTTTGCATCCCAATTCCTCTGTGTTGTTGCACAGAATGCCTTCATACACACACACCCCCCATCCTAAATTTGTCCTATCCACCGATGAACTATTTGCATATGATTGCAGAAAGTGTGTTTTTCCGGGAAACCGGGAAAGCTGTTTCATTAACACCTCCCTCATTCTTTCAACAGCATGAGCGACTCTCGTCCCCAGAACTCGCTCCGTACTTCGGCACGCAGCGCAAGGACGTTTAGAACCCTGTTGGGAAATTTATTAAATTTGGACAGAATTTTGTTTCTCCTGCTCAGAATTGGGCGAGCAAGAACTTCCTTCTTCGCCTCTTGTTTTTAAAGAAAATTTGGGTCAGAATCCACAGCGCTGTTGTCTTTTTTTTAAGCGGGACAGAGATTTGTCCGACAGAGGCAGCCCACTCAGGGAAAACAACAAAATAAGATAAAATAAAAACGGTCTGAGTTTCCTACAGCGGCAGGGCCTCTAATGCACACACGAGCACAAACACACACACAGACACACAACCTTTAAATCTCTCCACCGGATAAAACAGAAGCAAGCGATGGCTTGGGGATTAACCAGATTTAAGCTGCAGGCGAACAGGAATTGCTGGCGGTGAGCTTGGGATAGCTTTTTTTTCCCTCTCCTCCCATCCTCCTCTGGACTGGACGAATTTTCCGGGTAAGCACTTCTACAACAGCCCCTTTTGGAAAAGGAAAGGCAGGAAGAAGGCTTGGCTTGGTTCTGAACACGTGAATTGGGCTCTCTAGCCTCTCCAGGACACGCAGAAAAACAAGATCTGGATCAAAGGCGGGATTAAGCAGGAACCCAGATGCATCCCAAGCGGTGCCCATCACCGTCTGTGGCCACCGCCGTGCCAAGGCCGGAGGGCTTCCTTCTGCACTGCCCATCCCAACTTCTCCGCAAACTGGCATCGGAAGCTCATCAGGGTTTCAAGTCAGATGTGGCGGGGATGGGCGCTCCCCAGCACTAGCCAGCGCTGTCGAGGACAGACAGCTGTCACTCACAAAGAACACATCTAATAACCCTCCAGATAAGGCAGGAGAAGAAATGGGAGGACGAGAGCCATGGAGCTGCCCTTTCTCACCTTTCTCCAACTGTGGCTAGTTCCTGGGGAGAATGGAGGATGAGACACTGCAAGCAAGAAAAAAGAAAAGAAGATATATGTAGATATATATTTAATTTTGTGGCTGGTTGCTTTTTTAATTCCTCAAAGCCGTAGGCTGGGGACTAATCCAGGTTTGCCTCGTCGCCTCCAAGACGGACAGGAATGAACTCCCGAGCAAACTTGGCTGGAATGGCGTCCGGTTCTTCTTTTTTGTTCAAAAAAGGAAAAAAGGACAATTAGAGGTTGAGTCGGAGAAGGCTCAGTTCTGTTTTGCTCCTGAAGATCCGTGGGACTTGTGGAGCTTTGGACCCAAGGCAGGAGTCTTCTGGCATGGATCAATCCTTGCCTTCTCTGCTCCAAAGCAAACTTTTGGTTGCCCGCCTGGTGGAAGAGTTTTTCTGGGTTGGGGGCAGCGTTGTGGCGGCGCCCAAATGGAAGATGTTTGGAATTGGTAAGAGCAGCGATGGGACCCCAGAGTCCCTTTCCTCCAGAACAAGGGGGTCTCCAAGCTTGGCAACTTTACAACCTGTGGACTTCAACTCCCAGAATTCCTCAGCCAGCATGGCTGGCTGAGGAATTCTGGGAGTTGACGTCCACAAGGCATAAAATGACCAAGGTTGGAGACCCCTGCAATCAGGTCTTCTAAGATAAGATATCATGACAGGTTTGTCTATTGACATTCGCAGAGAGGCTGTGCCAGGCTTGGCCAGCTCATCAAACGTTGCCCGATCGCCGGTGGAACTCCCTGCCACAAGAAGGAGTAACCACGGCCAGTTAGGATGGCTTTAAAAGGGGGATAAAATATACGGAGGTGGAGGTTCTCACTAGCCTACTGATTGTCCGTACAGTACATATCTTGTAGAATTTTGGCTAGTTGTGTATCTTAATATCGCAGTTAAGAGTCTGTGCGTCTGAACACACAAATATATCAGGCGTTGGTGTGTCCGTTAGCAAGAAGGGAGTCCCCCGAACTGTTTTTAATACAGCTTTACTGATAATTTAGCTATAATTTATTTGAACGCGGCCAGACACAGACACTCTGTCCATTTGATTCCTATATTGGTTTTGTGGGGTATTTTGGGAAAGATTTGGCCCCTAAATACCTATTCCGTTTTTCGTTCCCAAAGTAAAAAAATTCCCACCTTTTTTTAAAGGATTTCATTTCATCTGTAACTTGATTAAGGAGGGGAAAAAAAGCAGTTGATTTTCTTTGCAAAGTTCCGTTTTGACGTTCCGAGCCCTATCAAGTTGTTTTAAAAAATGGCTGGTAAAAATGTAAATTTAAACGTTGGCCCTGAATCTCTGCAAATCCTTCCTTGTGGCTTCTTCGTTTTAATTGACTGGTTAAAATGTTATTCTCATTAGAGACAGCTTTTTTTTTTTTTTCCCCTAGCTGAGGTTTTGACTTTTCTGTGGCACTTGCTTAGCATTTTAAAAATAATGGCTTTTTTTTTTAATTAGGGTTATGCTCATATTTTAAATGTTACGGTTTATTTTAAATGTCGTGGCCGCTATAAACCGGTCTTTCTGCCTTGTTCCTTCAATGCAGAGGTGGACGCTTGCGCAATAAGTGGGTCACCTTGTGACTTTGAAGGTTTTACTTGCGTTACATAATCCTCTGATTCTCCAATTAGGACATCATCATCCGAGTTGGAAGGGACCCTGGAGGTCTTCTAGTCCAGCCCCCTGCTCTAGCAGGAGACCCTATTCCATTTCATGCAGTTAGGGGTGCAGTACTGCAGGCCACTTTAGCTGACTGTGTTCAGCAGGTGAGCGGTTCAAATCTCACCGGCT
Organism: Crotalus tigris; assembly: GCF_016545835.1. NCBI lineage: Eukaryota > Metazoa > Chordata > Lepidosauria > Squamata > Viperidae > Crotalus > Crotalus tigris. The sequence goes on along the minus strand of NW_024098092.1, from coordinate 4,152,758 downwards.
CAAGGTTGACTCAGCCTTCCATCCTTCCGGGGTAGGTAAAATGAGGACCCAGATTGTTGGGGGCAATGTAAATATATATATATATATATATATATATATATACATTGCTTACTGGTGTACACCGCTTAGAGAGTGCTTGCACTTAAAGCGGTATATAAGTCTCATAAATAAATAAATGCCAATGGCTGTCCAGTTTCTTCTGAAAAACCTCCCGTGGTGAAGCACCCACAGAGTCTGGTGGCCAGCTGTTCCGCTGATTAATTGTTCAGACTGTCAGGAAGTTTCTCCTTAATTCCAAGTTGCTTCTCTCCTTGATGAGTTTCCATCCGTTGCTTCTTCTCCTGCCTTTTGGGGGCTTTGGAGAAGAGGTGGACCCCCCCCTCTTCTTTGTGGCAGCCCCTCAAATATTGGAAAACTGCAATCCTGTCTCCTCCTATTCCTTCTTTTCACTAAATCAGTCATACCCGATTCCTGCAACGCTCCGCAGGGTTAGCGCTCAGACTGCTCAAGTACTTTGGGAATGGTCCTGGGTGGCAAATAAAATCCAAATGGCTGAGGAAGATCTGAACCCTTCCACCCATCAGGAGCTGGTACATGTTCCCTTGTCCACGGCGTTCGGAGGACGAACAGACACAGCGGCTTTGTTTGCCTGTTTGACTTAAGAGGTTTTCTGGCAGGCATCCCTTGGTGCCACCAGGCGCCCTTTTCTGCAACAAAGGGCATCAGTCCCTCGTGTTTCATCTTTCAGCCCCCCCCCCCAAAAAATATTAAAACTGTCGAGGCCGCCGTTCAGCTGTCGATCTAGAGATGAACACCTGCAAATCCTATTAACATCCCAGTCAGAATTGGGGTGTGTGTGTCTGTTTGAATACCCCCTGTCTCAGTTTAAGAATTACGCATCGACTGTCAGCTCTGAAGCTGAAAAATTCAATTAATATTGACTTGGAGAAGTTTGACTTGAGACATGATGGATAATTTTAATCTCTTTTGCTTGCCTCTGGGGAGGGGGGCACCCGACAAGAGGTATTTCAAACCGTAGAGGTAGATCTGTAATTGGGGAAGGGGTTAAATATCTTTATTTATCACTTCCCCAAGCGAAACATGATTATTTAAAACACCCAACAGTTGAAGTATGGCGGCCAGACCCTCACATCTGTTGCTCTGCTGCAGTTTCATATCATGCAAGCTGACCTGCAAATTTCCCCTGTCAGATCAGAATAAAATAAAAACCAAATCAAAGAACAGTGCTGTCACTTTTTTTCCGCCAGGGTGCATGTCAAATGTTTTATTTTTATTCCCCTTTTAAAAGGGCGCTTTGCCCTCTTACCCAAAAACGACACAAAGATCAGTTGGACTTGTCCTTCGGAGCTGCTGTCAGTTTCCCAGCGAAAAGCACAAAAAGGAAGTCCTTTTTCCTGAGAGTTTAGCAGCCTTGGAATGAAAGAATAATTAAAGTTTTTAATTAAAACCTTAAATGAAATTAAAGGTGGCCGTTTGTCCGGGATGGTATAAGGTCCACCGCCTTGGGTAAGGGGGTTAGACTAGAAGACCTCCAAGGTCCCGTCCAGCCCACTGTCTCTATGATTCCACATGAAGAATCCATACAACAAGTTCTATGGAGATCTATTCTCTATAGATCTCGCCGGCTATTAAAACAGAATTCGGTGCCATTTTAAGAGAACACATCGCTCAGATCCAGCTGCTAGGCAGTAACTAAGAAAAAGAGTCAACGCAACCGGAAACTTAAGGTAATAAAGAGTAATAAGATTGTGTTGCAATTTGGGCTTAAGATTGACAAAAGACTGCGAGGTAATGAAGGATAAATAGCAGGCCCTGCCTGGAGTAAATCCATCAGACCAGCAGATTTACCCCATTCGCAAATCTGGCATCTTTTCCCCTCCCTGGAATGCAGTTATATATTGATTTTCACACCAGTCTGTGTTTTGAGATGCAGCTCGCAGCTAAAATAAATGCCTGCAAAATTCCACACTGGGATTTGCAGGTGGGAATGCATTTTTCTCAACCCACACCGTGATTTGCCCATAAAAGCTTCATTGTCTTGACCTCTGAAAATGGAGCTTGCAGCGCGATGCGCACGCCCTTTAGCCTAACAAATCTGTGTTTTGTTTTGTCTCCCTTTCTTTCTTTCTCTCTCTTTCTTTCTTTCTTTCTTTCTTTCTTTCTTTCTTTCTTTCTTTCTTTCTTTCTTTCTTTCTTTCTTTCTCTCTTTCTCTCTCTCTCTCTCTCTTTCTCCCTCCCTCCCTTCTTTCCTTCCTATCTTCTTCCTTCACCCCTCTCTATCTTTCTCCCTCATTTCCTATCTCCTTCCTTCCTTTCTCTCTCTCTACCTTCCTTCCTTCTTCCTTCACCCCTCTCTCCCTCCCTCCCTCCCTCCCTCCCTCCCTCCCTCCCTTCCTTCCTTCCTTCCTTCTTTCCTTCCTTCCTCTCTCTTCCCCCTAGTGGAAAAATGCATGAGCTCCATGCAAGCTGGCACTCAGATGATCAAACTCCGAGGCAGCTCCAAAGGCCTCGTTCGATTCTACTACCTGGACGAACACAAGTCGTGCATTCGCTGGAGGCCCTCGCGAAAGAACGAAAAAGCGAAAAGTAAGTGAAAGGCTTTCGTTGGCCGGTCCGCGACGACAACGTCACAGATCAGAATGATGATGTGACACGTCTCGTCCGGTGTTTTGTGTTAGGCAGTAGCCAACCAGGTGCTTCTGGTAGTAGAGAGTCTCCCTTCCGTGTTGTTACTCCGTGGCTACCATTGATTTTTAAATTCCTGCACAAGCAGTCCTTGACTTACAACCACAAGTGACCCTCAGATTTCTCTTGCTAAGCAAGACAGGTGTTAAGTTGAATTTCCCCCCGTTTTGCGACCTTCCTGGCCGCATTTGTTAAATGAAACACGACAGTTGCTGTGAAAGGAATCTGCCTTTGCTCAGAGGAATAAAATACGGAGCTGGAAGGGACCTTGGAGGTCTTCTAGTCCGTCCCTCAGCCTGCCCAGGCAGAAAAAACCGTCCCGTTTCAGACCAAGGGCCGTCCAGTCTCTTCTTTAAAAAAAGGCGAAGAAGCACTGCATTCTAATTCTGCCATTTTTCTCCCCTTCCCTCCTCCCTCTCACCCCCGCAGTCTCCATAGATTCCATCCAGGAAGTGTGCGAAGGCAAGCGGTCGGAGATCTTCCAGCGCTACGCCGACGGCAGCTTCGACCCCAACTGCTGCTTCACCATCTACTATGGGGACCACATGGAGTCCCTGGACTTGGTGTCCTCCAACGGGGAGGAAGCGCGGATGTGGATCACCGGCCTCAAGTACCTCATCGCCGGGATAAGCGATGAAGACAGCCTCTCCAAAAGGCAGAGGACGCGAGACCAGTATCCTTTGGGGCTGAGGGGGTGCAGGGCTCGTAGGACTAGATGACCTCCAAGGTCCCTTCCAACTTTATTATTAATGCCATCGGTGTGTGTGTGTGTGTGTGTGTGTGTGTGTGTGTGTGTGTGTTTGTGTGTGTGTGCGTGCGAAGGCCCTTTTTGCTTATCTTCCTCTTTGGGCCCAGAGGTCCTTTCATATCTGAAAAAAAAGAAAAAAGAAAGGGGAAAAGATAACGTAAGGAACAAGGGAAAAGAAGAAGAAGAAGAAAAAAGACACTGACTTCCGACTTTTTTTTTTTTTAGCACAATACAAGGTAGAATCACTCCAGCCACAACGTTTTGCTTTTACACATTCGTATATAATAGCATATGCTGATTTTTCTGCCTCTGTTGACTCTTCCTCCTCCTCCTCCTCCTCCTCCTCCTCCTCCTCCTCCTCTTCTCCACACACCCCACTTCCTTCTAGAACTGATGATGTTACCTAATTGGGTCATGAAACGTCTGCAAGAAAACAAGCAAGCTCAGAGAGCACCAAGGACCCCACAGTCGTCGTCCTCCTCCTCCTCTTCCTCCTCCTCCTCCTCCTCCTCCCCCCCCTTCTCCTCCTCCTCCTCCCTGAGCTGTCCTTTCCTTAACTCCCGCTAAAGGTGGTTGAAGCAAACCTTTGACGAGGCGGATAAAAACGGCGATGGCAGCCTGAGCATTAACGAAGTCCTCCAGCTGATGCACAAGCTGAACGTCAACCTCCCCCGTCAGAAAGTGAAACAGATGTTCAAGGTAAGAGGCTCCCATCGTGCACCACGGCGTCTAATGAAGGCAGGTGGAGGCGCTTGGAGGGACAGCCGACCTCGGGGCCTGCAGCTCTGGCCGTCTCCCACCTCGGGCTCACCGCCAGATGTTGGGGTTGGCAGCTTGGCAGGCTTGCAAACGGGCCCTGCCACAGCTGTTCACCCAACTTATAATAATAACAACAACAAAAACAACAATAAAGTTGGAAGGGACCTTGGAGGTCATCTAGTCCAACCCCCTGCTCAGGCAGAAAACCCTAGCTGACGATGTTACCTCGTTTGGGTAATGAAACATCTCCAAGCCGACAATCAAACTCGGAGAGCACCCAGGACCCCTCATGTCACACCTAAGCTACAAATATTCTCCTTTATTAGTTTTCTTGCCTTTCATTCGCACTGATGGTGTTACCTAGGTTGGTAACGAGACGTCTGCAAGAAAACCACCCAGCTCAGAGAGCACCCAGGACCCCATAAAGGATTGAACCTGCCAGGCTGTTGAGAATCTTTTAAACTGAGATCTAACCCACCTTGGGACAAGTTGTGTGGTTGGGCTGTACTTACATTCTCAGACTGAGCAGCCCGTATGCTGGTCTGTCAGTCAATCTTCGCTTTCCCTACTTAAATCTATTATTTAAAATTGCCAGGGCTAAAATCTCTCTTCGTTTTTCACAGATCTTGCCCAGCTCATTGATGCAACACGGGGGGGAAAAATCCCTTCTAAAATCTCTTAGAATTGCTCCCAATCAATCTGGCCCATACTTAGCCAGAGGCAGTAATGTCAAAAAAAATTGAAGCCATTTCTGTGAAAGTCAGCAAAAGAGAACTTGTGTCTATTGTTAGTCCCCCTTTTTTTTAATAAGCTCTCTCCTTTTTTTTTTTTAAATTCCTCCTTTTTTCCTCTGCCTCAATTAGCTGCCCCTGCAAATGCCCGCCATAAAGAGATAGCAGCAGCCTGGAAAGTTAGAAATAATACTCTCTTTAATGTTGGAAGATTAAGAAAAGAAATACTTCCATTTGTCGAGAGAAAGTGGTGTGCCTTTGCACTAGTGGAGAGAGAGAGAATTAAATGGGAAATAGATATGCCGATTATTGCTAAAGATGTACCAGACTATTTCAAAGGAACACTATTAATTTGTTAAAGCGAGTTTTTAAATGTCTGGCAAGGAAATTTCATGCTTCTCCCCCCCCCCTGTAAAACTTAATTTGCCATCTATCTTGAGTTCTGACATAAAATTGGCGCACTGCAGTAGGGACCTCTTGATTTTCCTGTGGTTCGTTAAATCGTTGTGTCATTCCTGGGTTTTTGAAAGAAAAAGAAATTGTTTTGCCTGTTTAATCCATGCCGTGATATCATCACACATCAAAGCCCGCTTAGAGGGTGATTGGCAGGCAGGATGCCAGCTTTGGCAATCAATTGACACCTTCCCCTGCCAGCAGCTGGGGGAATCTTTATTGAAATTTCCCATTTCTCCCCACAAGTTGAAATGTTCCCAGCAAAGTCCTAATAAGCTCCATGTAAATTGGTCGGAGAATGCACTAAGAGGGACAGAAAATAGATGGCGTGATCAAATGAGGTTTTCAGCAGGATCTGCCATCTCAAGTCACTGAACACCATATTTGATACAGGTGGAATATAGTAGAAGCAGGACAGGTGTAAAAAAAAAATCCAGGGTTTTTTTGTGTGTGTGACCCTTCCTTTCTTCTTTCCTTCCTTCCTTCCTTCCTTCCTTCCTTCCTTCCTTCCTTCCTTCCTTCCTTCCTTCCTTCCTCTCTCCCTCCCTCCCTCCCTCCTTCCCTCCCTCCCTCCCTTTCACCTTCCTTCCTCTCCCTCCCTCCCTCACCTTCCTCCCTCCCTCCCTTTCACCTTCCTTCCTTCCTTCCTCTCCCTTCCTCCCTCCCTCCCTCCCTCCCGCCTTCCTTCCTCCCTCCCTCCCTCGCCTTCCTTCCTCCCTCCCTCCCTCCCTCTCTCTCACCTTCAATGACAAGCCAAGAAACATCATTTTCCTGCGAAGTGAGGAATTCCACCTGTGCTGGAATTGTGCATGTGAAGTTTAGTGAAGAGAAGGACTAGAGCTGGCAAGAGAGCAGCCTTTCAATATTTGAGGGGCTGCCCCAAATAAGAGGGGGGGGTCAACTTATTTTCCAAAGCGCCTGAAGAAGGCAGGACAAGAAGCCATGGATGGAAACTAACCAAGGAGAGAAGCAATCTGGAACTAAGGAGAAACTTCTTAACAGCGAGAACAATGAACCAGTGGAACAGCTTGCCACCAGACGTTGTGGGTGCTCCATCCCTGGAGGCTTTTAAGAAGCGATTGCACAACTGGTGTAGGATTTCCTCCAAGCTCCTGTCCAACTCTGTCATTCTAGGTATGATCTGCTCTCCCCTCCCCTTATTTCCACAGGAGGCTGATACGGATGACAACCAGGGCACCCTGGACTTTGAGGAATTCTGCGCTTTCTACAAGGTGATGTCCACCCGGCGCGACCTGTACCTCCTCATGCTCACCTACAGCAACCACAAGGACTTCCTAGATGCCGAGGACCTCAAGCGCTTTCTGGAGACCGAGCAAAAGGTAGGCGTGAAGCCTGCGCCCCTCCCGGCATCGCGCAGCCCTCCTTCGGCTCTCTCCCATTTCCTGGGTTTTAGCGGCCTGCAGACCCACAAAAACAAAGGCAGGCCTTGACTTTGCTTGACAAACACTCGCCAAAGGGGATTGCAGGATCCCGGGGTCCCTGCAACCGTCATAAATAGGAACCAGCCTCTGAATTTTGATCCCGTGACCACGGGGAGGCTGCAACGGTCGTAAGTGTGAAAATCTGGTCCTAAGTCCCCTTTGTCAGGGCCGCTGTAACTTTGAACGGTGCCCAGAAAGTTTGTAAAACGGAGCAAAATTCACCTAACCAGTGTCTCGCTTAGCGGCAGAAAATTTTGGCTGAGCTGTAGCCGTACGTTGAGGACTACCTGTACCTGTTCTTCTCCTTGCTGCCTTTCTTCTTTCGCTCGGCTTATAAACTTTGCCTGGTAAATCATTTCGAGATGGCGTGCGATGTTGTGATTTGAAGCAAATCCTGATCAAATGGTTGCCCTGAATTAAATGTCGGGGTTCTGAATGACCTCATAAGATCCAGATAGGTTTTTCTGCTTCCTCTCCCTCCCCCTTTGTGTTAAATGATTCATCCTTTCTACTTCAGTTGCTGGATTCCGCCACTGCGCACACCTGGCTGAAGGGTATTCATGCCCTGTCAGTTAATGGCTTGTGCACAGGTCTCACAGCTCTCCAGTATAATGTCTGTTCTGTGTTTCCACATTGATTTACTGTCTGCTTTCCGGTGGACTGAGCGCCCAGCCTCCCCCAGATCCATTTATCCTGGCCCAGCGCCTGGTGTCAGCTAAAGATTCCAGGGCTTGCATTTCAATATGCTTGTGAAGCGATGGCTGGATCGGTTTCTCTGGGTTGCATGTTGCTATTTGGAAATTTTTGGGGGGTAGGGGCGTATGCTATGAGCCATCCCAAATTGATTGGGATCAGAGAGTGTCCAAGAGAGAGGGAGGGAGAGAAGGAGGAAGGAAAAATGAAAGATGAGAAAGGAAAGGAAGGAAGGAAGGAAGGAAGGAAGGAAGGAAGGAAGGAAGGAAGGAAGGAAGGAAGGAAGGAAGGAAGGAAAAATGAAAGACAAGGAAGGAAGGATGAAAGACAAAGAAGGGAAGGAAAGAAAAATGAAAGACAAAGAAGGGAAGGAAGGAAGGAAAAAATGAAAGTAGAGAAAGGGAGGGAGGGGGAAGAAGAAAGGAAGGAAAGAAAGAAAAATAAAAGAAGGAAGGGGAGGGAGGGAGGAAAAATGAAAGCGAAAGGAAGGAAGGAGGGAAGGAAGGACAAATGAAAGACAAGGGAAGGAAGGAAGGAAGGAAGGAAGGAAGGAAGGAAGGAAGGAAGGAAGGAAGGAAGGAAGCAAGGAAGGACAAATGAAAGAGAAGGGAGGGTTGCCTGGCTCGGGAATTCTGGCAGCTGAAGTCCACAGGTCTTAAAGTCGCCAAGGTTGGGAATCCCTCCTATGGAACTTGAGAAAGTGGCCATCACAATATGGACACTCCCTGGGATGGCATGGGGGGGGGTGTTATCCTGCCCCACCCTTGGCATTTTACCAAAAATGACCTGCCAACGGCTGGCAGCTTGTAGGGAAAGGCCCCTCCCTTGCATCAAAGGTTTGCTGATTGTCTCTCTTTGCACGACGGGAAGAAATGAACCCTGGACGTGGCTGGGAAAAGAGAAAAAAAAAAATCCACCTTACAAGAGCCCCGGAGAAAATGTCCCTGTGTGCCCCAATTGGTCTGCATCAGGTTTCTTTTATTCCTTTAGATGAGCAACGTCACCAAGGAGCACTGCTTGGAAATTATCCATCAGTTTGAACCTTGTCCGGAAAACAGGCTGCAAGGAGCGCTGGGGATTGACGGTAAGCTCCCTCTGGATTTCACCCACGCGCCCCATCCCCTTGAGCAGGCGGGATGTTGTCGTCCACGCAACCCAAATCTAGACAGTCCTGTGGTGCCTGAGAATTACAGCCTCACAAATTCTGGAGCTGCCTTCCTAGCCAAACCCTCGGGGCACTTGACATTTGCTCAAGCCGAATACGGTGTCCGATCCTCGTTTGCTATTTCTGGGCTGTTTCTCTCCCTCGTCCCCTTTAATCTCTCCCCCCCCCTTTTTTTTTCTGGGGTGGCTTTCCAAAAGTTGCTTTTGACGGGCATCCAAATGGTCCAAACGTAATTGATGCACAGTAGTTTGATTTTCATGGAAACTCCTGGGGTATCTCAGCCGCAATAAGGCCGTGCAACGCTCCGACGTCCACAGCCGCTGCAACCAGCTTTTTCATTTACTTTTATGATGAGCGAAGATTGCGACGAGGCACCTCCAGCATCCAGGATTCGGAGACACCTTTGCTCCCCATGTTCCACCCCCACCCCCAATCTGACAGAACCCCCCCTCCCCAACTGTCTGAAGCTGTTGCTTTGCGGAGTTGCCGCCTTCATAACAGCATCGATTCTGTGCCAGCGGATTAAGTGAGAGTCGGGTTTGAAAAATGAGCCTGCCTCGTTGATTCCGATAAGAAATTGGGGAAGGAGAACCAGGGATAAATGGAGATGGATGGAGAAGCAAGAGCCCTTTGACTTGGGAGGGGAAAAAAACAGATATAAAATTCTTTGTATTTTTTTTTTAAAAAAGGGGCTGGGGGGAAGATTCACGGCTCTCAACTCCGTCCTTCTCCGAATTAGCTTTCTGATCTCTGTCGCCTCTGCTTTAATCCCCCTTCGGCTAGACTGCTGCAACTCGTATTGCCTAGGGCCGCCCCTGAACTAAGTTTGGGAGCTGCAGCTAGGGCAGATGTGTTCACTACCTCTTCTTGGTCTTGAAGGATGAAGCTGAACTCCTAGTATTTTTGGATGAGGGGGAGGGAACATCCCTTCTGGGGGAGGGTGTACATATTAGGAGTCCCAGCCCTGAGTGCTCTTCCCATCATTGGGACCACTTTGGCCTTAATTTTCCACGTTGTCTCCAGTTCCCAGGCTTGATATTTCTCCAGCTTCTCATCCTCTTTCTTCCTGAGGTTGTTCTCAGCCTTCAAGAGGAAGACATCTCATGGGTTGCTGTAGACTCAAGTGCTATGGAAGTTGCCTATGCCGAGATTAAAATTAACCTTCTATATAAAAAAACAAAAAGATGTTGATGAACTGGCAGGCACAGTGCTCCCAGACACAGACACACACACACAAACACAGAGCAGAGAGACATTTGCCAAGCAGCCAAGGTGAGTTCATTGTAACGGGCTTCCGAGCCTCAGTTGCTAAGTAGTCTGCAGCAACAAAAAAAATTGACATAGCTGTCGCCACCACCCAAGAGTGCAGACAAAATCAGACTGGAGCAGAAACACACACACACACAAACACACACAGAGAGAGAGAGAGAGAGTGAGAGAGAGAGAGACCAAGCTGTGGTTGGGAAGGATTAGAACCAGACTGGAACCAGGGGATTAAAATCACTTCAGCCAGTTGGAGATGATCCAAGAAGGAAACCAAAATCAAACCATTAGGCCTGGATGAAGAAGAAAAGTTTAAAGTTTTCGGCCTGGCTTTTGGGAGAAGGGGGGGTCTGTCTGGGTAACCCAGAGGGAAAGCATTTGAAAGGACTCTGTCCAACTCTGTTCCCCCCACCGACCCCCAAGCGGGCCGCGTTCGAAACTCTGTTGAACAAGCTTTTGAGGAAAGCTTCAAGAGCAGCTTAAAGCCAAAACACTCCATTCTCAGAAGCAGCTTTATCTGTCTCAGCCTTTTTCTCCTGCCTAATTAGTTCTCCGTGGACCCAGCTGGCTCAAATGCCATGGATGATGGGGTGTTTTTTTTGGGGGGGGGGGAGTTTAGATGCATTGACTGGCCTGGATAATAGAGTGCATACTTTTTCTTCGCAAAGCGTCTCTTAACTCTGTTTTGTGGCTATTGGGATGATGGGCTGGGATGACATCTGAAGATGGCTTGCCCAAGGCCAATCAGCATCTCTTTGTTCACACAGCATGAATGACACCATCCCTGTCATCCTCTAACTCACCTGGATCTTTCATGGGCTGGTTGTTTTCGCCAACTCTCTCCAGTGGCCCAGACACAGCCCACCTGCTCCTCTCTCGCCGTTCCTTTTCCTATCTTCCCAAATTGAAATATATATACACATACACATACACACACACACACACACACACACACACACACACACACACACACATATATGTAAGTCTTTGGTCATTCGGATTTTCTCCCGCGTCAAATTGGAAGTGTCTTGGCGACGTTTCAACGAAGTCTCATTCGTCATCTTCAGGCTGGTGTTTTCAGCTTCGTGCTCCTAGAAGCACGAAGCCGAAAACCCCAGCCTGAAGATGACGAATGAGACTTCGTTGAAACGTCGCCAAACACCCGCGAAAACCTCAGAAAACACATATATATGCATGTTAGGCAGCTGTATTAACCTCTAGGCCACTGGCTCCCCTTCACTCCTGTCATTAGAGACCAGGGAGGATATATTATATCTATATGTTGGGTGGAGCCCCCGGTTTCTTTGCTGAGTTTCCAACTAGACTTGTACTAGAACAAGGCGAGAGGGAGGATGCTCAGAGTACGTCCATGCATTTCATCCGGCAATGACGGCGATGGGTTTTCTGCATTACTATGGATTTTCTCTCAGTGTCGATGTAATTAAACCTGCATTTGATTACTTGAGCATGTGTAAGCCATTGTCTCGATAATTAGCCCTCTTTCTCTTGAGAAGTTAAGCATTCAGGGGTGGGGGCGTCTAGTAATTCATCCTCCCCCTCTTGTCAGTCATTCTGACAGGGAAATTATGCTATGACTAGTCCAGCTTCAGAACGAGAGGACTCCCGTCCCTTGAAGACACATCTCTCTTAACTTGAGTCCTTTGGTTCCTCCGTCCTTTATCTTCCAGAGGTGCCTGGGATCCCACGAACGTCAGCCAGGATTGACAAGGCCTTGGGAATTCTTAATCATTCCAACATGGGGTTAAGGAGGGTCTCTCCCCCCCCCCCCACTCCCGAGGCCCTTCTAGAATAACCACACCCCGGAATTTTCCTTCCTTTACAGGGTTCACCTCTTACATGCGCAGCCCCGCTGGGGACGTCTTCAACCCCGAACACTACCAGGTCAACCAAGACATGACTCGTCCTCTGAGTCACTACTTCATCACCTCGTCTCATAACACCTACCTCATGGGGGACCAGCTGATGTCCCAGTCCAGAGTGGACATGTACGCCTGGGTCCTGCAGTCCGGGTGCCGGTGTGTGGAAGGTGAGATTCAGGAGGGAGGGACCCCCTTTGCCCCATTTGGAAATCCAGCTGTGTTATGGCAAAACGCCGCAGTTTCTTGTTAGAGAGACCCACAAAGCTGTGGATCTTTCTCCTTTCTTCTCTCTCCCTCTTTCTCTCCCTCTCTCTCTCTCCCTCACTCACTCCATCTCTCCCTCTTTCTCTCCCTCTCCCTTCCTTTCTCTCCCTCTCCCTCCCTCCCTCTCTTTCTCTCTCTCTCTCTCTCTCTCTCTCTCTCTCTCTCTCTCTCTCTCTCTCTCTCTCTCTCTCATTTTTCCAGATCTTTTGTGAAGAAACTTGCATGATTGGGGAGGTTATAAGAAAAGACAGTTGGGGCAAACTCCTTGGGGTGCCTTGGCCAAATTTAGGGCTTTGTGTCCTAGCAGGGATCTCTCTCTACCTAGAACAAAGTAGTCAGGGGGATAAGACCAGTGGCTCTAAGCCTAGTTGAATGTGACTCTCTCTGGGAGGATCATAATTGATACTACGAAGTTGGGTGGATCTTTTGAAGGCATCTAGTTCACCTTCACTCAGTTTCGACTTTTTCCCTTCCTTCCTCATTCGCCTTTGTGTTTTAAACAAATGGTTTTTGCTTTTTTTGTCCCGTTCTTGGCCCCACTCCCAGCTAAGAAGGGAGACTCAGCTATCCTAAGAAACCAGCTTGTCTTTTTTCGGTTGTGCTTAGAGCCCTTCAAATCGTTCTCGGTCCATGCCAAGCATATTCTCCAGTTAATCCTCCAGCCTCTGGAAGTCTTTTCCCGTCAGCAGTTGGCGTCTCAAACCCCCCAAAGATGTACTTTTGGGCGTGGTTTGGGCTCCAGGCAGCAAATACGTAACAAAACACAAGATGTAAGTCTAACATCCCAGTGTCTTATTTCCCCGTTACGCAGTTGACTGCTGGGACGGTCCAGAGGGCGAGCCTATAGTCCACCATGGCTACACCTTGACCTCCAAGATCCTTTTCAAAGATGTGATTGAGACCATCAACAAGTACGCCTTCATCAAAAGCGAGTATGTGTTTTCCACCTTGAGGACTAGACGCCAAAGGCAAAAAGTTTACCTTAATGATACTCATTCCTTTATTTTCCTCTTTGCAATCTTATTTTCTGCTGAAAATTCTGCACTGGGGGACAGGGTTGGAAATAAACTCCAGCTTATGATAAAACCAGCTCTCTCTCTCTCTCTCTCTCTCTCTCTCTGTGTGTGTGTGTGTGTGTGTGTATTCTCTGATTCCCCTCACAAATGTATCATCAGATTCAACCCTTGTAGACTATGTAAATATTGATGACAACGATGATAGTACTTATGTCTTAATATTACATGCGTACGTGGCTTTCCTGATCTTCCCCACAGGTACCCCATCATTTTATCCATCGAAAACCACTGCAGTGTTACCCAGCAGAAAAAAATGGCCCAGTACCTGGTGGAAATTTTGGGGGACAAACTGGACTTGTCTACCGTCGACAACGAGGACCCCAATGAGCTGCCTTCCCCGGAGAGCCTCAAAGGGAAAATCTTGGTTAAGGTAATCAAAGATCAACTTAGGCACAGATCAGATTTGGTTGGCGTCCCTGGGAGCCAGGATGTGACCCAGACCCTCCTCTTGATCTCTCCCAAGGATGTGGTCGCTGTATTTAAGCCAAACGTGTCCAATTAAAATCAAAAGTCAAAGTCAACGGGCTTTATTTAATCATTGACCAGCCTTAGGTAACACAGGAGATAAAATAAGATCAAAGGTAAGCTACAAACAATAAAAGAAGGGAAGGGAAGATCGAACGTAGCCAGCACTGGTGAGACCTGCTTCCTTAGGTAAATCACCTTGAACACTGAGACCATTAACCCTAAGGCCCCAGGGCAAAGCCATCATAAATGAAGCTAGAAAAAAAAGATAAAACAGTCCTTGTTTATGACTAAACTTGGAGCAAGTTTAATCAAATCGCTTTCACAAAAGGTGGCAATGTCACAAGAGAACACATCAACACTGGAAGGTTTTAAAGAAGAGATTGGACAACCATCGGTTTGAAACGGTGTGGGGGTCTTCCGCTTGAGCAGCAGACCTTCCATCTTGATTATTCTTGATTAAAAAAAAAAATTAGTTAATCCCTCCTTTCTTTCCTTTACCTTCCTTCCCCCCTCGGTTCTGTTGCTTTTTACGCTGCTGGAGTTTAATGCCTTTTGCCCAAAGAGTTTTAGACAATCTGCGGCAGCTGACCAGTTCTCAGTGATTGGATTTTGGAGTGGAGTGGCTGGCTTATCCGAGAGACATTGGCCTCTCGAAAGCAATCCATTTCCACTCAGCTTTGATCAGCGCTTCGGATTCCGCGTTGCTAACGGAGAGCCCAGCTTCTGCGCCCACCGATCAATCCAATCCCCTTCTGGGATTTCGTGGCGAGGATTATCGATCGATAAATATATTTCTCTGTTTGCCCTATTTGAAGCTCTCCCGTTTCTTCGAGCTGAGGTCTAGCTGGAATGAAAACAACTTGGCCACAATTGGAAGCCACGTTGATGCAGACCTCAAGAGCCAGATGGAGGGGAAAATCTTTTAGTGACTTCCTGGCCACTTCTCAATTGTCAAGTATCCGAATGTAAATCACGTTGACCCCTGGGATGAAAATGGTCCTAAATCCCTTTTTCCAGTGCTGTTGTAATTTCAAGCTGCCACTAAATGAACTGTTATAAGTCAAGGAGTTTCTGAGAGATGCAAGAATATCCCACCATGATAATTTCGCAGAAAGCTGTTCTCCTTTAAAAGAGTAAGAAAGTGAATGAGAACTGATGGGAAACTTTGGAAATTAATAAATATGAGGGGTTTTTTTGGGGGGGGGGAAGGTAGAGGAATTCAGCCAACAAAACAAAGTATAGAGATACAGGTTCCATAAAATGGAACCAATGTTCCCCTGTTCAGCCCTCCTCTCCTTCTGTTACATTTCCTGGCTCACTCAGCCCAGCACTCTTGGGCCCATGTTACTCAGCCCAATCACTCTCGAGCCCATGCTTCCCCCCTCCCCCAAGCTCTACTTAGTGGACTTGATTCAATAAGCATGCAGGGGGAGAGACAACTTGGGAAGGATGAATTATGCAAGAGATAAATAAATGATATTCTTCCTTTTGATTTTGGCACAGCCAGCGGGAGTGCCAGTTGGCCGTTGGTGTTTATTCCTCTCCTAATGACACGTGTTGGCATTCTAGGGGAAAAAGCTTCCGGCCAACATTAGCGATGACGCCGAAGAGGGCGAAGTATCCGATGAGGACAGCGCGGACGAGATGGACGATGACTGTAAGCTGATGAACGGGGATGTAAGTATTGAAATGCAGGCAGAGTTGGAATGTAGAGTTGATTCTTGTTGACCAAACCCAATGACATTAATGTTGATCTGAGGAAGAAGAAGGATGGAAAATGCTTTTTGCCAAGGTTTTTTTTAATAAGCATATGAACAGAACAGAACAGAATAGAATAGAATAGAGCTGGAAGGGACCTTGGAGGTCTTCTAGTCCAGCCCCTGCTCAGGCAGGAGAATCTATACCATCTCAGACAGGTGAATGTCCAGTCTCTTCTTAAAAATCTCCAGTGATGGAGTGCCCACGATTTCTGGTGGCAAGCTGTTCCACTGGTTGATTGTCCTCACTGTCAGGAAGTTTTTCCTTAATTCCAGGTTTCTTCTCTCTTTTATCAGCTTCCAACCATTGTTTCTCGTCTTTCCATCTGGTGCTTTGGTGAACAACCTGGCCCCCTCTGTCTTGTGGCAACCCCTCAGATACTGGAACGCTACTATCATGTCTCCCCTACTTCTTCTTTTCTTTAGACTAGCCATGCCCAAGTCCCGTAGCCGTTCTTCAGATGTTTTAGTCTCCAGGCCTTGGATCATCTTAATTGGTCTTCTCTGAATTTTTTTCCAAACTCTCAACATCTTTTTTGTGATAAGGTGATCAGAATTGGCTGCAGTATTGCAGGTGTGGCCTCACTAGGATTTTATAAAGCGGTGATATTACTTTGCGGGATCTTCGTGAACTTTGGATGTTCTTGTTTGTGTCGAGGTGCTCATTTCAAACACTCGTTCAGAGACTCATCAGATCAGAGTTGACAAGTTCTTAGGAGTTCGGAACCCAGGTTTGATCTTGGAGGCACAGAGCCTACCAAAACTGTTGTCTTAACCATTTTGATGGAGGAGAACCAGTCAACTGAATTAAGATTTTTCACCATGGAGATAACGGAGTAACAGCTTCTGTAGACTTCCTTGTTAGTGTATTTATTTTCTGAACAGCACTTTTCTTGCTTCAGCACCTTGGACAGTGCCCTCCTTGTGTCAAAAGCTGGAACACACCCTCCAAAAATATATCTCATCCCAATTGCTTATCTATTGGATACACACTGCTTATTTCTAGGTGTTGCAAAAGGTAATAAATCTAATTGAAACCTTGAAAGTTTACGGGTATTTTATATCCCTCCAGCTGAGTTTGAACGGCAACTTTTAGCAGCCACGTGGGAGAGAAATTACCTTCTCCGCTTCGGTCCAGATCCTAATGCGAACAATTCCTGTGTTTTGTGGTGTTTCTTTATTAAAAAAATTATATATACCCTCTGCAAGCAAGCATCTGGATGGCCAGCTGTGAACGGCTAGTTATGCTCACCAAGGGCACATCCCAAGCCAAGAAAACGGCCGCTTGTTTTATTTTTGAGAGCATTAATTGCCGTGTGCTTTGGCCAATTAAGGAAGCAAAGGTTGTGCTCTTTGTAAAGTACAGCTTGCTCGACGGAGGATGCAAAACCAAGCGAAAAATATGACACAGGCGGCGAGCCGCGTAATGCGCACGTTTTAGCGTGCCCTACTTTTTTAAAAAAAGTATCCGTCACGGAGAAAGCAGCCAAAAAGAACAGGAGTTTAATATTGGTCTCAGCAGAATTGAGGGCTCTGAAAACTTTCCCAGTCTCCTTCCCCCCCCCCCAAATTGCTTTATACTTCCCCCCAAAAAATTCCTTTTATACCTTTGCAATCCACAAACAAGAATAATCTGAATCACTCCTGATAAGGCAGAGGCAAAGCTAATTTTGCTCTCTTACTCTTTGAGTCTGTCTGGCATCGACCGTGCAATTCTTGAGATGTTTGGCAAAACCCATCAGCCTTCATTTGTTTTGACATTTACCTTGTGCCGAATCCAAAAACAATTGAGGGGAAAAACACCTGGGAACCGCTAATCAAATATTCATAGGCTTGTCACTCAAGGAACTCTACGATTGTGATTGATTTTTAGCTGCTTGGTTAAACCAAAGTCATGTTTGAAGTGCACATGGGTCCTGAAAATACCTGCGTAATATAAGCAGGGAGACTGTGTATTAGTCTGCTGAGAAGAAAATGGGATTAATTTAACTTTGGCCTTTGTGTGCTTCTTGGCTTTCCTCTTTTAGTTCGCTTTTGCCAGTTACAGATAGTCTTGACTTACGACCGCAGTTGAGCCGGTTGCTAAGCAAAACAGCTGTTAAGTGAGTTTTGCCCCATTTCACATCCTTTCTGGCCCAGCTGTTAAGCCAACGACTGCAGCTCTTAAAGTTAGTAACACAGTTGTTAAGTGAATCTGACTTCCCCATGGTTGTCAGAAGGTGACAAGAAAAATACTTAGTGTTGTAAATATGAGTCAGTTGTCTGAATGTGGATCACATGACCACGGCGATGCAGCGGACTTAAGCGTGCAAAAACGGTCACAAGTCACCTTTTTCAGTTACGCTGTAACGTCGAACAGTCGCTAAATGGATATTATGTTGAATACCAGCTGGAAAAAGAACCAAGCAGGGCTGCATTTTTGTCCCGTGTAACGTCCACTTGTTTTTGGCTTCCAGGCTTCTTCTAATCGGAAACGGGTCGAAAACTTTGCCAAGAAGAAGCTGGATTCTCTGATCAAGGAATCTCAAATCCGGGACTGCGAAGACCAGAATAATTTTGCCGTCACCACCTTATCGTCCTCGGGGAAACTGAGGAACAAGCAGGATCTTAAGAAGGTGATTGTTTGGGGGGGGGGGAAGAGGGGTAGCCCATCTGAAAAGCTTCATGCTAAAATATGAATAATACGATAAAGTTTCGCCCCCCCCCCAAAAAAAACCCGAACCCCAATAGGATAACGGTTTGGTAAAATATATAAATAATGTGTCCCTCCAGAGGTTTGGCTTAAATATTAAAATTGCTGTAGGATTCTCTAGCCCAGGGGTCTCCAAGCCCTCCTGGTCCGTGGAACGGTACCGGGCTGTGGCATGTCAGCAACCGGTCCGCACAAACAAGCAAAGCCCTATCCGAGGGATGCAGGCAGCACACAAGGCCCGGCTAGGGATAGGATGGGGTCAACCTACTAGATCTGTGAACTAATCCAGATGTTGTGGCAGTTTCATCCCTGGAGGCTTTTCAAGAAGAGATTGGACTGCCATCTCTCAGAAACGGTGTAGGGTCTCTTGCTCGGGCGGGGGGGGATGGACTAGATGACCTACAAGGTCCCTTCCAACTCTGTTCTTCTAATTCTAACAATTAGGAACCAGGCTAGCTTCTCTTTCCTGGCCTTCCAGCTTTTTGGCACCGCCGGGGGACAATCTTCCCTTCCCTTCGACAGCAGCTTTAAGCTCCGTTCTGCCTTTCCTGTAATGAGGTTTTGATTTGGTCTGCCCCCCCTTCCCCCCCCCCGTGCCCTATTAATCGCGTCTGTTCCAGCAGGAGGGTTGATCTATAAAGAAATGATACAGGTATTGCCAGGCATTAGAAATCGAAGCCCAAGAGCCGGGCTGGCCTTTTCGCGGGCCTGCTTCGCTAGAGCTTGATTAGCCCTTTTTTTTTTTCCCCCTTGACAAATGGTTTATTAATGATTTTTTTGCTTTGCAGGAAAGCAGGTGAGTGAGATTTTGGAAGAGCACTCTGCTCTCGTCGGGGGGGGGGGTGCCACCAGGGTGAGGTTGGGAAGGCGAGGAACACGCACAGTTGGTGTGCGCCCCTCTTTGGCAACCTCGCTTGCCCCAGACTTTTCATACGTCTGAGGTTTTATAAGGGCGCTGCCCTCCCTTCCTCCCAAATCCTTATATGTTAGTTTTCCAATAATTGCCAGATTTCTTACACCCTCAGAAACTCTTAAGGCTTGAGCGTTGTAACCACCAGTACTGCTTTTTTTGTGTGTGTGTGTCTCTCTCTCTCTCCCTCTCCCTCTCTTCCTTCCTCCCTCTCATCTCTCCCTCTCTTCCTCCCTTTCTCTCTCCCTTCCTCCCTCCCTCTCTTTCTCTCTCTTCCTCTCCCTCTCTTCCTTCCTCCCTCTCCCTTTCCCCCCCCTCTCTCCCTTTCCCTCTCTCTTTTCCTCCCTCCCTCTCTCTCTCCCTCTTTCTCTCTTCCTCCCTCCCTCTCTCTCCCCCTCTCTTCCTCCCTCTCTCCCTCTCTCTTCCTCCCTTTCTGTTCCTCTCCCTTTCTCCCCCTCTCTCTCCCTCCTTCCCTCCCTCTCTCCCTCTCTCTCCCTCCCCCTCCCTCTCTCCCTCCCCTCTCTTTTCTCCTCCCTCCTCTCCCTTTCTCCCCCTCTCTCTCCCTCCTTCCCTCCCTCTCTCCCTCTCTCTCCCTCCCTCCCTCTCTCCCCCCTCTCTTCCTCCCTCTCTCCCTCTCTCTTCCTCCCTTTCTGTTCCTCTCCCTTTCTCCCCCTCTCTCCCTCCCTCTCTCTCTCCCACTTTCTCTCTTCCTCCCTCCCTCTCTCTCCCCCTCTCTTCCTCCCTCTCCCTCTCTCCCTCCCTCCCTCTTTCTCTCTTCCTCCCTCCCTCTCTCCCCCCCCTCTTCCTCCCTCTCTCCCTCTCTCCCTCCCTTTCTGTTCCTCTCCCTTTCTCCCCCTCTCTTCCTCCCTCTCCCTCTCTCCCTCTCTCCCTCCCTCCCTCTCTTCCTCTCTTCTCCCTCCCTCTCTCCCCCCCTCTCTTCCTCCCTCTCTCCCTCTCTCTTCCTCCCTTTCTGTTCCTCTCCCTTTCTCCCCCTCTCTTCCTCCCTCTCCCTCTCTCCCTCTCTCCCTCCCTCCCTCTTTCTCTCTTCCTCCCTCCCTCTCTCTCCCCCTCTCTTCCTCCCTCTCTCCCTCTCTCTTCCTCCCTTTCTGTTCCTCTCCCTTTCTCCCCCTCTCTCTCCCTCCTTCCCTCCCTCTCTCCCTCTCTCTCCCTCCCTCCCTCTCTCCCCCCCTCTCTTCCTCCCTCTCCCCACCCAGGCTCTTCATCAGCGACTGTCCTACGTAAAAGGCTTTGCAGAGGATTTGCTGGCATATTCTGTTGTGTTAGAGGGGTGTCAGAGTTTTTTTGAAAAAGTCTTTTTTTTTTCTGGTCACCGTAGAACAAGCACGGGGAGATCCTGGAACCTGGCGAAGACGGGATCCTCAGCAAACGTCAGAACCGATCCCTGATGGGAAGCTTGACCAAACGCAAGGTTGTTCATCTTTTTTTGTGGGGGGGGGAGAGGGTCTGGAATATCTTATCCTGGGTTGGGGATAATTTTTCAAAACTGCAAGCCGGAAAAAATGAGGACAGAGCGAGCGATTCTTTGCCCGGAGATGAGCTTTAGCGAGAGTGATCTCTCCTTCGTTACAACAAGGCAGCTGAAATGTGTTTTCCTCCTTGCCGATTTTTATTTTTATTTTTAACCCCAGAAAAAATCCAGCAAGCTGAAAAGGACCCCAAGTTTGGAAGATGGAGAGGACGACCTTGAATGCCAAAGAAACTTAACTAGAACTTCTGTCCTTTATAGCAAGTAAGTTTAGGGGGGAAAAAATACTGGTTTTTTTTTTCAGTGCTGTCATAACTTCAAACTGTTGTAAGTTGAGGACTTTAATACAAATCACCGGCATGGGTTTCGGTTTTCTGCAGCAGGAAGAGCCAAATTTCACCTTGGCGATTTGTTCCTCCCTGCTCACCGTGTTTCCCCTCCACCCTGCATGAATGGGCGGATCCCTTTTGATCAGGGATCCCTTTCAGCCATTCCTAACCTTGTTTTTTTTTGGTCCTCCCAGAACAAATCGGCAGAAGAAAACAATGAAACTGTCCCGGGCGCTCTCGGATCTGGTGAAGTACACGCGATCTGTGGGAAGCCACGATGTGGAATCGGAAAGTAAGTTTGCCTGCCACCTTCCCTAGAGCCGGACAAAAGCCGTGAGCACCTTGGTGGAAGGGATGCATGGGAACGTGGAACGGTTCCTAAGCAACTGGCCACTAAGCTGAGGACTATCTGCAAATGAAGTTAACAGGAGGGACCTATATCCCACTGGTATCCGTGGGGAAGAGGTTGCCAGATAAATGGAATGGAATAGGAATATAGAATAGAATAGAATAGAATAGAATAGAATAGAATAGAATAGAATAGAATAGAATAGAATAGAATAGAATAGAATAGAATAATAATAGTATAGAATAGAATAGAATAGAATAGAATAGAATAGAATAGAATAGAATAGAATAGAATAGAATAGAATAATAATAGAATAGAATAGAATAATAATAGAATAGAATAGAACAAGAATAGAATAGTAGAATAGAATAATAATAGAATAGAATAGAATAAGAATAGAATAGAATAAGAATAAGAATAGAATAGAATAGAATAGAATAGAATAGAATAGAATAGAATAGAATAGAATAGAATAGAATAGAATCAATGCCAATGGTGTTCAAATGGTGCTCCAGTTGTTTTGGGATTGCACCCAAGGTGCCTATTGCTATTGGTGCCATCCTTGCTTGCCTTTGCCACAGTCTTTCTATTTCTATTTGTAGGTCATTGTATTTTGATGATGATAATGATGATTGTATGCATCCTTCTTTCACCCCAGTCTCTTCCAGCTGGCAGGTGTCCTCCTTCAGCGAAACGAAAGCTCACCAAATCCTCCAGCAAAAACCAGCCCAGTATCTCCTCTTCAACCAGCACCAGCTCTCCCGGATC
This sequence comes from Crotalus tigris, assembly GCF_016545835.1. NCBI lineage: Eukaryota > Metazoa > Chordata > Lepidosauria > Squamata > Viperidae > Crotalus > Crotalus tigris. The sequence continues at coordinate 4,130,819 of NW_024098092.1, read as the reverse complement.
TATCCTTCTTCCTACCGGGTGGATTCCAGCAATTACAACCCTCAGCCCTTCTGGAATGCCGGCTGCCAGTTGGGTAAGGAATCCAGATGTTTTTAGCCCCGAAGCCCACTTCCCTTCACGCTTCCGTGCCTCTGTTCTGCAACCCTGTCCCTGAGAGGGATGAAGGAGGAGGAAATGGAAGATACAGAAGCCAAGCAAAAGGAGAAGTTCATTTTGGTGGAATTTGTCCTGGAGGGAAACTGTAAAACAGTGTTTCTTTCTCTCTCTCTCTCTCCCCCCCTCTGTTTATTCGCCCAGCTGCTGTTTTGAGTCCGGTTCTTAAAATTAGCTGGCGGAGAATGAAGAGAAAATCATTGCTCCCCCCCCCTTTTTTTAAATTTTTCAGTCATGATGGTTCCTCTTAATATCATTTTCTGAAAACAAACTAGCTCTTTTTGCTTAAAAGAGAGAGAGAGAAAGAGGAGGAAAAGAAAAAGAAAGAAAGAAAGAAAGAAAGAAAGAAAGAAAGAAAGAAAGAAAGAAAGAAAGAAAGAAAGAAAGAAAGAAAGAAAGAAAGAAAGGAAAGAAAAGAAATGCTTTCCAAAATGGCTGGATCAGAATTTGCCACTTATAACTTCATTTCTCAGTTATTCAGCAGTAGCACTTAGATTTATATACTGCTTCACAGTGCTTTACAGCGTATTTGCCCCCAACCTGGGTCCTCATTTTACTAACCTCGGAAAGATGGAAGGCTGAGTCAAGCACGAGCCGGTCAGGATCGAACTCCTGATGGTGGGCAGAGTTTGCCCCGCAGTCCTGCATTCTGACCACTGTGCCACCACGGCGCCTATATTTCCCATGTTTCCTTCCGTTGCAGTGGCGCTGAACTACCAATCCGAAGGGAGAATGCTGCAGCTCAACCGCGCCAAGTTTGGCGCCAACGGGAATTGCGGCTACGTCCTCAAGCCCAGGTGTATGTGTCAAGGTAAGAAGGTGAGGCCGTCATCGGCACGTCTGTCTCGTTCACAGCCTCCCCCAAACACCGATTGGAGTCCTTAACTTCACATCTAACTGCCCAGTAAGGAAGGTCTTCCTGGTTTGTTTCTAACTCAAAAGAGGAATTTCGTTTGATTTACTGACTCCCCAGGTCTGCCGTTTTTAAAGCAGTGGATCAACTACATGTAGGGACTCGCCTTCCTGGCTCCAGAGACCCCAACCGACGTGAAATCCCCGTGTAACTTCTGCAAATCTCTTCCAGGGATCTTCAACCCCAATTCCGAAGATCCTCTGGCTGGCCTGATGAAAAAGCAACTGGTCCTGAGGGTCATCAGTGGACAGCAGCTCCCGAAGCCGCGTGATTCCATGCTTGGAGACCGAGGCGAGGTAGGGTGATCTTAACCCAGAGTCCTGTGGGAGGGGACGGCTATCCAGAGGGAAATAATACATAGCCCTTAGACTTACATACTGCTTGCCAGTGCTTTGCAGCTCTCTCTAAGTGGTTTACACAGTCAGCCTGTTGACCCCAACAATCTGGGTGTCCTCATTGTACCGACATCAGAAGGACGGAAGGCTGAGTCAACTTTGAGCCAGACAGGATCGAACTCCTGGCAGTGGGCAGAGTTTGCCTGCAGTGCTGCATTCTAACCATTGAGAAAAAAGGGAGGGAGGGAAAGGAAGGAAGGGAGGGAGGGAGGGAGGGCAATAGTCGTAGCCCTTAGACTTATATACCACTTCATCATCAAGGGTTTTTTTTCTTTTTTTTTCTCCCCCCCCCCCCCCGAGAAAGTGAGTTAGTTTGCAAGCTGGGTTTCAACGTCCCTCCTTCCCCCTTCTGACCACTACAAGATCCATCCTGCAGCTTGGATTTTTATTTTAATTTTTAAGAAAGATTATGCAACCCATTCCTTTCCCTTGGGGGGGCAGGGGCGCATTTAGCAGGTGCTTGGCTGGTTCTCTTTGTGCAAAAAATAAAAAATAAAGAGCCCAGTCCACATTATTGTCCGCAGGGTGCCTCTGGGGAATCAGGAAAGTTCTGCCAAGACCTTCCATCAAAGTGACAAGCCTCTATTCAACAGGCCTCCCTGGAAAGCAAGGGGGTGGGGTGGGGGGTGGGGGGTGGAGGGAGAGAGACTGAAAAATAAATAAATAAAACTCCCAGCAAACGAGCCCCAAATCTCCCTGTAAAACGACATTTAAGCCGCTGAGTTGTCAGAGCCAAGATGGATGGCTTTCTTTGGACGGAGCCTGTTTGAACGGGGTTCTGTTCCAAATTTTGTCTTCTCCCCTCTTTCCCCCCCCCCATCCCTTCCCAGGATTTATTTTGCCTGTGAGCAAAAGTTGTGTCTTGTTTTTTGTGTTTTTTTTAATTGGGGGCTACGAGTAATCCTTGTGGGTGGTTTCTTTCTCCCCAGCTGTTAATTGGCCTGTCCAGAGGGGGGAAAAATAGCATTGAGTTTCTAATCATCCCTTTCTCACTTGGGGGCCAGTCTGAGTATCAACGATGGGACTGGCAGACCGCAACACGTAGGTGATGCGTCGTCGTGCATCTAAATAAACTCTAATGCCCTCAATTATTTTCCCCTCTGCAAGTTTGCTCGAATAAAAGTATTTTGATTCTGAATAAAAACAGCTTTCCAGTGTTCCCCTTGTGCTGCTCCAAATATAGATTACGTCTCCTGGGAAAGCCCGTGCTTTTATACCTTCCTTGAAAAATGTCCAGGTTGCTCCAAATTACGGATTTATTCTTCCACTGATTGGTTTGTTAGCTTGAAGATCAAAAGATGGTTTATCTCAGCAGTAAGTGAGTGTTTAAAAACAAAGAATCAGGGCGTTTTGAGACTCTCTCTTGTATATGTGTCGTTAAGCGGAGGAATTGCACTGGCGATCTTTGGAAGGACTACGTGGAAGAACGTGGTCCTTCTCCACTATCTCCAGAATCAGAGGTCTTTGGGTGGCAGATGTGCAGAAGGTCTCTTCTCAGATCTTAAGAGAGCTACCTTGTCAGTTAATTAAGATTTATGGCCCAGGAAGAAAGCCACTGAGTTGGGGAAAGATGCACGGTCCAGCTGTGCTTGGTGACATTCGTATTTGACCTCTTTTCCAGATCATAGATCCGTTCGTGGAAGTCGAAGTGATCGGCTTGCCCATGGATTGTTGCAAAGAGCAGACCAGGGTTGTGGACGACAACGGTACGGCTTCTCTCCCCTTCATTTTGACTCTCCCTTTCCCGCCATCTCTGTTCTGTGCCTTCTGGTGCTTTGAAGAGTAAGTCGATCCCCTCTTCTCTGTGGAATCTATAGATACCTCTCTATGGCTGGCTGAGGAATTCTGGGAGTTGAAGTCCACACATATCTATCTATGGCTGGCTGGGAGTTCAAGTCCAGCCATCGTCAGGCTGCCAAAGTCGAGGAACACATGCCCAGTAGATCACTCTTGGAAAGGTCCATTCTCCTGACCCTTGGTTTTGCAGGTTTCAATCCGATGTGGGAAGAAACTTTGGTTTTCAACATTGGCATGCCAGAGCTGGCCCTGGTGCGTTTCCTGGTCTGGGACCACGATCCCATCGGGAGGGATTTTATCGGTCAGAGAACGATTGCGTTTACGTCCATGATGCCAGGTAAGATGCACCTGTTCGTATAACCGTGTGTGTTAGTTTTTTTTTAATTTTTGTTCCCCTGCATTTCCTCTGAGGCTCTGAGAATTTGCCCGTGAAGGTAGGTCCCAAACAGACAATAAAGAGGGAAATGTTTGCTGGGTGTGCCCCCAAATCTTTGAGAAAAATCTCAAATCTCGAAAACCCTGGAGAGACGTCGAGCCAGTTAGTTCTTGGAGCATTTGACGTTAGTGGAAGCCGCAGAAAAAGGACCACGGATATCCTCCCGTTTTCTCTCGCCCTGTTCCTCCTGCCAGCCATAACCAAAAAGGCATCTCCAAATTGTTGGTTATCTCTGCCAACTGGCTCATCCCCAGATCGGTGGAGAAAAACTTCAAAGCATGGGCGTTTGTGGGTGGCGGGGGTTTATTTTTGGTTTTGCCTTAAAACGAGGCTGTCGTTTTCATTGGCAGCCCAAGATTGGCTGCCATTAATGCCAGTAATGACGTTACAAGCCAGCTGGAGGAGGAACGCCTGCAAAAATTGGGGGGTTATTAATGGGACTCTTTCCTCCTCCCCCCCCCCCCCTCCATTCCATCTCTCCCTTTGGGCATCCGAATGTACGCGCATCCGCCAGGACCTTCCCAGCTCACATAACACAACACACACGCCCCGTCTTTCCATCTGTCCCCATCCTTTATCCTCTTCAAAGCTGGGGAGGAAAGGAGAAGATTTTCAACGGAAAGGGGGAGGAAAAACCCTCCAGGTGACACTGAAAGAGAAGAACGAACAAAAGAGACGTGAATTGTGACATTCCGGATGGCTTCTGGGAGAGCCAGCAAATCAATTAGAAAATATGTGATTGTCAGCGGAGACTCCGTTCTTTGATAACTGGAGAGAGAGAGAGAGAGAGAGAGAGAGAGAGAGAGAGAGAGAGAGAGAGAGAGAGAGAGAGAGAGAGAGAGAGAGAAGCTGCTGCTGAATTCCACAAAGGAGCATCTCCACTGACAGATGCATTGTGGTCGCAGGATATGAAAGAACCGGCAATAAATTAAACATCTGGAAATTTCTGAGACCCAACTTGCTTTAATGCCAGCACTGAATAAGCGGCAGCATCCTCCAGTAGTTTTGGATCCCCCAAGAGACTTCTCTTTATATATATATATGTGTGTGTGTTTGTGTGTGTGTGTTTGCCTTCATTCATTCATTCATAATATAAAATACAAAAAGCCATCATCACCCTCATTTTAGCCATTCTCCATCCACTGCAGGAGAAAGGCCTTCCAACCAAGACAGACCTGGACTTCCCTTTGCCAACTGGGCCCGCCCTACTGGGCTGATGTGGTCACTCCATTTTGTTTTAGATCTCTCTTGTGGATGCTTTTGATCAAGCGGGATCCGTTCTAGGACTGCCTTGGTCCACCTGCCGTCCGCTCTTGCTATGTGACCAGCCCATTCCCAATTCCATTCTTTCCCTTTTGGGATGGCATCATCTTTTTTCTTAATGGATAATTCCTCCTTAACCCAAGATAAGCTTGACTTAGGGTGTGCCCAGTTCCGAGCGCCTTCTCTTAGCTTCCTTCTCTGTCATTCATTGGCCACCCATTTTTTTTTGACACCTCCCTTCTTCCGGATCCTGGTCATGGCTCAGCTTTCACTTTCATCTGCTCTCCTTCCTCTTCCCTCCCCTTGCAACCAGATCTTCTCTCTGACCATAAATGGGGGAGGTTGGGAGACCCCAGAAGGGATTTTGGGTTAAATGAGACGAGAAGCTCTCGCTCACCCCGCTTTCCTTGCTTCCAGGCTATCGGCATGTCTACCTAGAAGGTATGGAGGAAGCTTCCGTCTTCGTTCACATAGCCGTCAACGACATATGTGGTAAGGTGAGTCATCCTGAAGTCCGAGCCGTGCAAACCTGTCTAGAACTTAAGATGTCTTCCAGATGAGACGGTTGACTTGTCCTTAACGGAAGGAAGAACCAACGGTGCCCCGTTTCTCTGGCATTTTGAAATGATTTCATATCTACGGAGATTCTCCATCATCCAGGTCGTGCTGGTCCCAAAGGCAACTGGATTTTCTTAGTTTTTTCCCCCCCCTTATCCAAGAAGCTTCTTTGATTCTAACTGAAGAAGTTAGAACCGAAGAACCTTCTTGGATAAGAAGCGAAACGTTTTCAAGGAAAAACACCTAGAAAGTCCAATTGCCTTTTGGAAAAGCATCTTTGGGACTAACACAGATATTTCTGTAATCAGGTGGTTCATATATACATATATTTTTTAAAAAAATAAATCAGTCTCAAAGCAATTCTGAGCAAGCACCGGGTGCTTTCTATCTTTGCCCACAAAAACTCAGCAACAAACCTAATCCTTGCTGCAGTTGTATGGATTCCTGATGATCAGCTGATCCAGTGCTTTGGGAAATTCTTATCCAGACTGAGAGTGAGTCGTTTTTCTCAGCTAGTTACACCGCCAGTGCTCCTGTGTTCAAGGGTCTTTTAGCGCTTGAGAAGATGTAATTACGTTGCTTAGGAAGAAATTTGTCATTTTTTTTCACTGCAATGATTGACGCGTGCAACACGATCTGGCATAACTGTGTTAGCAATTTCTGAATATAGTCAAATCACAGGATGTCTTGGTTTAAATGCACATCAAGAAAAACCTCACCGTTCCGATAAGGGTTTCTTCTATTTTCTTTTTCTTTTTTCTTTTTTAACTCTTTTCTAAAAGCTGGACCTTCAGGAAAAAAAGGTCCATGCTGTAGCTGTTTTTTTTTTAATTTATTTCCCCATCCAATTTTATTCTCTTCCCACCTCGATTAAAAAATGCAAGTCCGCTTTTCCGAAATTTCTCTAGCCTTTCACTACTTTGCAAAACCCAAGCTGACTCTCTTGCGTTTGCGTTTTGGTGAATTGCAGGTTTTCTTGTGCCTGTTTTACCAAACGGTCCCTGAATGAACTGTCATAAATCGAGGAGTATTTGTATGATGGAATTCTTTTTGGGTTGGGGGGGAGGATCTTTTTGAAAAGGAAAGCTGGTTTATTGGCACTTTAGCTCTGTTTGATTTCTCAGCCAGGGGCTGAGAAAGCAGATCTGGGCGTCTGTTTGGAGAGATCCCTTCTCAGCCGATGGGCTCTTCCCGGACAATCCCCCACTGAAAGCCAAAAACGTGCCAGGAGGCGGGGAGGAGCAAACAAGCGAGTCTCTGTCTGCATTTAGAGTTGGCCCATCCGATTCCAGGTGCTGCAAATCCCACAGAGAAGGAGCCGTGCCGGACGGGCAACGTTGCATAGCAACGTTTTGGGGTGTTGGGGGGTTTTTTTTGCAAAAAAACCTGGCATTAGGCCCCCTTTCTCTCCTTCCAACAAGGAGAACTGGAAGGGGAGAAGTTAACACGTTAAGTTCAAGCCTCTTTCCAAACTTCCTTCTTTTCTCTCTCGGCCAAACATCTGAGGGAGAGTTGGAGGGGGGCCAGCTGCGTCGTTTCAAACCCTCCGACAAAAAGAAGGCATCTTGTCTGGAAAATCTTCCGCTTCTAATCCCTCTGGTCTGGTCCTCAGTGTTAAATGAAATTAAAGGGGGGGGCAAGCTTCCTGGCGGGCCTTCTGCTCTTCTGCTCCTTCCCTTTCCAACATCCACCAGGGAAAAGCTGTGCAGGGTTGTTGGGGGGGGGAGCCCAGCCCATCATTCCTTTCCACCTTGTACTGGATCAGGCCCCGAATGGGGGTTAGTTACCTGCAGGGGAGGGGGAGGAAATTTGGTAGCCCCCCCCTTTCCTCCTGCAGTTGACTCATTTTGTCGAAAGATTCCCCCAGCCTCTGTCCAAATAAATGTTTCCAGTTTTTCATCAATCCGGGCGGGGGGGGGGGGGAGAGGATGGATCGATCCGTTCTTGGCCAGGAGTCAGTTAGATGCCATAGCGCTTAATAAACTGGAGCAGGAAGGAAAGAGGGAAATTGGATTTCTTCCCCCCCCTCTTTCTCTCTCAGTTTGTCTCGGTTTCTCTCTCTCTCTCAGTCTCTCTTTCTTGGTCTTTCTGTCAGTCTCTGTCTCTCTCATTCTGTCTCTCTCTCTTTCTCTCTCTCTCTTTCTCTCTCTCTCTCCCTCTCCGTCTGTCTGTCTGTCTCTCTCTCCCTCTCTCGCACAGAGTCTAACTGTAAGCTTAAGAGCCCTTTGCCTTAAAAAAAAAAAAAAAGACCTCCAGAAAGTGAATTATGTCGGTGTTAATTAAGTAGAAAAGTAGTCCTGTCAATTGTCCTTCACTTCAAATAGACACAGCAGAAGGTTGTGTGTGAGAGAGGGGGGGGAGAGGGAGAGAGAGAGAGAGAGAGCGAGACAGACAGACAGACCGACCGACCTTAGGAAAGAGCTTCTGCTGGACTCGAAGGAATGAGAGCCTGACTCTCAATGCATTGATTTAGATTATGAGGACTAGAAACTTACTTGTCCAGAGAGGCAGGACCATTATTCGATGCTATTCTGGTTTGTTTGTTTGTTTTTTGGGGGGGGGAACAACATTGACAAACAGCATTGATTTTAATGAACTAGCCTTTGCCCAGAGACAGATACCCAGAGCATTTGAAGCTTACCTATCTCTCTATACGGCAGGCAATTTTCTCCCTTGATTAACCTCCTTTGATCAGCCCCCACCAAATTCCTGCCCTCTTTGATTTCTCCTCTTCCCCCCCCCCTTCTTTTTTCTTCTGCTTGAGTTGCTTCCTGATGGATAGTTTTAATTTGCAGCTGACTGACACAGGCCATTTTAAAAAGCTGGGGGGACTTGCTGGCTTCCAGTTTGCCCAACACCATCCCGCCTGCATCTCGTCCTGTCTTCAGAAGCCCCCTCCCACAGCAACTCGTACGCTCGCCTTAAGTCCTTCCCCCCCCCCTTTCTCTTTTTCAATTTCCCCAGCTGATTTGTTTTTTGATTGCTTTATCTCTGATCTTCTTGTTTTTTTTTTTCCAAATCGCTTACCTACCCCTTGTTGTGTTCTCATTAACATTTCTCCTGCCCCTGACTTTGTGGGCATCAATCTACTAATTATGGAGTCTAATCTTTCCAGGGAAGAGATTCCTTCATTTTGTGCAGGTGAACTCTGACCCTGAGCCTAATCCTACTGAATATGGAACCAGATCTGCGCAAGGGATTATGCTATATTTTTCTGCCTCTGGGAGGGACAAAAAAGTCTTATCCAACTGCTGCTTTTTTTTTTTCCTAATTAGACTTCTTTCATTCCAAATAAAATTTTAATTATACAGAAAGGGGACTTTTCACCTTGCCTTTTAAAGAATTTGAGTTTAGTATGGAATATCCTTCTGCTAACTGTAAAAAATCATGACATCCTTGGTGAAACGCCATTTTTGAGATTGCCAGTCGAGATGGTTCAAGAACGTCGTTCTGTTTGAATCCACCCGTTTTGTCCTTTTGTTTTGGCCACCCCCTTTTCGGACAACATCCAGCCGTTTGGACAACCCTTTGTCTGGAATGGTCTAGGGTAGCGGTTCTCAACCTGTGGGTCGGGACCCCATTTGGGGTCGAACGACCATTTCACGGGGGTCGCCAAACAACGCAGTCCGCCATTTCCCCCCCCCTTTTCCTTAGCTGTGCTCCTCCCTTTTATTCTATTGGCTTTTGAAAGCCAATAGAATAGACTCTCTTGAATAGAGTCTAATTCTATTGGCTTTCAAAAGCCAATAGGAATTGTCCAGGCTGTCTCTGCCCTGCTGAGCCCGCCAACAGTCCCATTCTGCAAATGGTGCTGCACCAGTTGAGTAGTCCTCGACTTACGACCGGTTGGGAGTCGCGGCATTAAAAAGATTGAGAACCACTGATATAGGGTGTCCTGCTTGAGCAGGGGGCTGGACTAGAAGACCTCCAAGGTCCCTTACAACTCTGTTATTCTGTTATATCTAAGTAGATGATGGTACCCTCTCTCAATTTTAAGCGCTAGTTTCATGAAGGTGGTAAGTAAATCTAGGACAAGAATGCCTAGCTGAGCAATTGGGGAAACGGTCTCTAATGCAAAGTCGTCACACTTTTTAAGAATTGTTTGGTACGCTCAGAAAGCCACTTTGCTCTTTTTCTGCCTCCCTGGGGGGGATTGAATAATGTCAAAGTCTACCTTGATCCCTCCTCTATTTTGTCTCTCTCTCTCTCCTCCCCCCAACCCCTTTCGTAGTTTATCCCTGTTTATTTGTGTATGTGGGTCACGTGCCCGACCCTTTCCTCAATCTCTCTTAGGGCCGTCTCGGATTTGGCTTCTTCTTCTCCCGTGTCTCACTTTCTGCCTTTTACTTCTGTCTGTTTGTGATTGCAGTGGCCTTCTGTGTGTCAAAAAAAGTCTCCTTTTAGAAGCAGAACAAATTTAGACGCCACAAAGGTACCCCCCTTCTCCCTTCCTCGACACCCAGGAAGGTCTAGTGAGCTCGGAGCATCACCACGCTTGCATGCTTCCGTCCACCCGAAAACATCATGAACATTTTTTTTGTGTCTTTTCCCTGATTTAGCTTTACTTATTTTTTTTTTCTCCTCCTCTTGGGGAAAAAAAAAACAAACCAACAACGACACACACACACCCCAAACTTCCACTCATAACATGGATTGCGACATTTCCCGGAAAGTTTGCCAAGCCGTTGAACCTCTAGACTTTCCCACGTTTATCAAGCAGATCCAGGATTCCCCACAGGCTTCCCCAATGTTTTTTGGTGTTTTTTTTTTTTTTAAATTCTAATTGCCTTCCTCCGTGTTTCTCTAGGTCGTCCTCGACTTAACGCAACCCCAGCCCCAAGGAGTATCCCCCACCCCTAATGAAACCCACAATTTGTCCTGTGGGTTATTTCACCCTCCGTTGAAGGGTCCCCACCCTGGGCTTGATCCCCCGCCCCCGGGTGCAAATATGCTGGATCTTCTTCTTAAACGGCTTCCTTTCTTTTTTTTTCTTCCCCCCGCCAAATTTGCACTGGATTTGGGATCTTGAATCGCTCGTTTGGATTCAAGGGTCAGCGAATAGCCTCACCGGGGGAATGTGTCGAGTGACCTCAAGGGGCTGATGGGAAGGGAGGGAGGGGGAAGAAATATCACTGCACACCACTGCATTCCATCAGTGGGGGAGGGGGGGTGTCTTGCATTTCTTGGGAGGTGGGGATAATCCCTTCCTCCATTATCTGTGTATGTTGTACATGAGAGATTTCTTGCTGATTTTCTATCTATCTATCTACCTATCTATCTATCTATCTATTGGGTTGTCAGCTTGATAGTTATTCTGTGTATTTGCCAACTTCCTTCTAGCCCTGATGATGTTCCCTAGTTGGGTTATGAAACGTCTGCAAGAAAACCCCCAAGCTCAGAGAGCATTAAGGACCTCATAGTTCTCCTCCCCCCCCTCCTCCTCCCCCTCCTCCTCCTCCTCCTCCTCCTCCTCCTCCTCATAAACCCACTCCCTTCTAGCACTGATAATGTTACATAGTTGGGTCATGAAACGTCTGCAAGAAAACCACCCAGCTCAGAGAGCACCCAGGACCCCAGATGTTAAAAGGGTTCCAACACTCAGATGGGCCTGTGCAGATGTGACCTTCCTCATAATTACGGGGGGGGGGAACCATCATTTGGGTTAGGAAATGTAAACAGCCGGGGAAGGGCGGGTGGCTACAGCTGTGAAGTCTTGAAACCAAACTGCAATTCGTATCTTCCTCCCAGTTCTGCCTTCCAATCCAACCGGGATTAGCCGAGGCTACCCTGAGGTTAAGAACATCTTGCATTATCGCTGCTCGGTGGGGTCTGGTTTGTTTTGGTTTTCTCCCTCGCCGCGCCGGGGAAGAAGCATACCTGCTCTGTGATGGCTTCTCTCCTTCTTCTCCTTCTCCCCTCCCCCCCAGGTCAAGCAAGCGCTGGGCTTAAAAAGTCTCTTTCTCAGAAGTCCAAAGCAAGCCTCGCTCGACAGCCATGTTGCTGGTCAGCTCAACCGCAAACATTCCTTTAGCAGCCAGCTCCTACGGCGGACGGCCAGCGCACCCACCAAGAGCTTGAAAAAGCCCAAGATCGCTCTGGATGCCAGAGACAGCGGTTCGGAAAGGGCCAGCAAGGACCCCGCCCTGGAAGACACCTCCCACCCTCGCTTTGACCAAGAGTCCGACTGCCCGTCCCCCGCGCCCTCTCCTTCCCCGGAGGGGGTCAGCCGCCAGGAAGCGGAGCCCGAGGAACCCAGAGGTAAGGCTCGCAGTTTGGGCAGAGAGCAGCGCAGCCACGGCCAGGGCTTCCAGGACGCCACCTTCAGCGAGCCCATCAGGAGATCCAACCGGGTCTGCCTCCAGGAGAAGCCAGCCAACGAGAAACAGGGCCTCTTCACCCGCTGCGCCGGCAACCAACCGGGTAGGGTCAGCGTGGCCACCTACTGCATGAAGTGCGTGGTGGGCTCCCACGAGGGCCCCGACGTGGAGGGCCAGTGGAGCGAGCCCAGCGGCGCTCAGCCAGCCGCTGGCGAGGCTCCGCACTGTGGCTGCTGTGGCGTACTGGCCGGCGAGGAGCGGGTGGAGCTCAAACCTGGGGGGATCCGGGAACAGCCCCGAGCGCGCTCCGATCTGCACCTGTGCACCAGCTACGGGGCCACCAGGAGCCTGCCCAGCCCCTGCCAGCCCTTTGGGACCTCAGGGAAGAAAAAGGGGGATTCCGCGTGTCTCGGGGCCAAGGACCGGTCCTGGCACCGGTGGCGCCCTCCGCCTGGCAGCAAATACCGGAGTACCGTCAACCTGGTGGGTTCCAACAATGGGTCGGTGTCCTCCAGCTCCGGCAGCTCGGAGAGCCTGGAAAGTCCCAGTTTCTCCAAAGGCTGGCCGGAGAGCGCCCGCAAGCCGGCAGGCACCCTTCAGAGGGAAATGAATGCCTTGTTTTCTGAAAAAATGGAGGAAATTCGCAGTAAATCCCCTATATTCTTTACTGGTAAGAGCAGATCTCCCGCGCCCGACCCGTCCATTCCAGATCGTGCCGTCGTCTCCCCGTAGAAACCTCCGCGCTCCTTGTCCCACCGGTTGACGTGTGGCTCGGCCACTTGAGCGTCGTCCTTCCTTGGTTGACCGTCCAAGCATGGGGTGGCCTCTTCATTTCTGCTGGGGGGCTTCACCGTAGCCGAGTAGTGACTTCCCCTGCATGCCAGCCTGTCTCCTGTAGCAAACCTCAGGTTGTCGTGGTGTCCCTTTGTGTGTTCAATGCATGCCTGTGATCCGAAATCCGTTTCTAATCCAACCAGATTTGCTGCCTCAAGGAAAGCAAAAATTTAACTCGCTTCCTGGTCCCTTCGTTGTTTATTACATAAATAGGAATTCTGAAACGGGTTTCCGAGTTCTAGTCAACGGCTTCCTTTGGGTTGGGAATCGGGAGTGGTGGTTAATGCTAATGGGGTCACCCGAGCTGTCATTTTGAGCTAAGGACACGGGGTTGGACTAGAAGACCTCCAAGGTCCCTTCCAACTCTATCATTCTCTATTCATATCTCAGTAGATTTAGAATTTACATTATCATCCGTAATCCTGCCTCCCCCCCCCCCAGCTCTTTCTCTTGAGTGTCTTCTGGTTGGTCAAAAGCGAATTCTCGGGATCAGCACGTTGAGTCAGTCTCATTCCTTCTCACTAATTTATTCTCTGTCCCTGAACTAACTGGGTTTTTTTTTCTTTCTTTTTTTAAATTTTCCCTCTTCTTTTTGTGTCCTGTTCCTCACGCCCTCTTTTCCCGCGTAGTTAAGAACTGAAAGGATGATGGAGTCCCAGGTAACTGATGAACTTTGCTGTTGACTTTCAGTCGTGCTTTCCTTCGCCTGCTTTCTCACCTGCTCTAAACAGGGCTGGGGAAATTCCGGGCCCGTTAGGACCTACGGACTTCAACTCCCAGAAGTCATTGAGCCAGCATGGCTGGCTCGGGAATTCCGGGAGTTGAAGTCTATAGGTCCTAAAGGCACCATAGTTCCCTATCCCTGCTCTACGGTTTCCCCTTCCCAGCTTCACACTAACTGTCCGAAACTTTTCCTGCATTGAAAGAATAGGAAAGACTGGTAGCTTTTTTTTTTTTTTTAGATTTTGCCTGCGGTTTGTTCTCCAAGTTCGTCTTAATATAATTCCTGAACGTTTCGTTACCAAACTACATAACGTCATCAGCAAGATTTCCTTGTCCCGTTCTCCTTAGCTCATAAGTGTCTTGTGTGCCAGTGTGGTTAGTTGGTCTTTGAAGCTACTTTTCCTGCATGTTTGTTTGTTTGTGGAAAGAACGACTTGTTCCCTCCGTGCTCATACCTTTATTTCATGCAATTTTAGCTTTCTCAGGGTGGGTGTCTCCAAAAATATCCATAGGGCAGGGGTAGGCAACCTTGGCTCTTTTATGACTCGTGGACTTCAACTCTCAGAATTCCTGAGCCAGCATGGGGGAACTATGGCCCCCTCATGACTCATGGACTTCAGCTCCCAGAATTCCTGAGCCAGCATGCGGGAGCTATGGCCCCCTCATGACTCGTGGACTTCAACTCCCAGAATTCCTGAGCCAGCCTGGCTCAGCTTGGAAACCTCTCGCTTTCCCCTCAGCGTGGCTGGCTCAGGAATTCTGGGAGCTGAAGTCCACGAATCATAAAAGAGCCAAGGTTGCCTACCCCTGCCCTAAGGGAATCCTGGGAGTTTTGTGGAGGTGGCACAACAAAACCCTGCTAGGCGTAGCGAGGTGTCAAGGCTTGTTCTGTGTGAAGTAGTTCTAGGTAGGAGAAGTTATTTGGCGTTTACTCATCCCTGGATTTCTTTCCCGTCTTCCTCCAGATGTCCACCAGTTCTCCAGGCACAGGTCGGTCCCTTCCTTACGCAACCTGCAGACCATCCACGAGGAGCCTTCCGGCTTCTGCTTCCCTCTGCCCGCCCACCTTGTCAGGGATCCCAAAGAGGAATCTGTGCCTCATCCTTCCCAAGAAGCTATCCCAGATGGAAGGGACCAGCTGAAGAGAACTTCCCCTGTGCAGCCTGCATTTTTGGAGAAGACGCTTCTCGCTCCTAGAGTCTCGGACGAGGAAGAAAGGATGGGAAGCACCCAAGAAGGAGGGGGCTGGGAAAGAGCTCCTTGCAACGGAGGCCTTCTCCCTTCACAACTTCAGCGCAACTTAGTGTCCGACAATCGTTGGCTCCATCCGGCTGGAAACGGCCAGAAGACGGTTAGGTTGGTTCAACATGAGATGAACAGAGCTGGACCACCACACCAAAACGAGCGGGGAAACAGCGCCACGCCAACTCCACTTCGCACAACCTCCCGAGGAACTATCGGAGTCCCCACGCCTCAGACGGTCGCCAGGAGATCAAAGAATGAAGGATATAAAGTGGGCGACCGTGTAGTCTCCTTGAAGCATCCTGATAAAGGTTCTCCTGCAGCGGAAGTCTACTGGGATGCCACGGTCAACGACCGGATCTGGAGCAAGCTTGACTTCAGCGCCCACAGGGACAGCATGTCCTCTTCCTCCAGCATGTCCTCTAACGATACCGTCATAGACCTCTCCTTGCCCAGCCTGGCCCGGAAAAGCCTCCCTGACCTCGGTGCTCCTAAGACCTTTGAGGTCCACCCCGACCGAAGAATCGCCAGGCCGTGGTCGGCCAACCCCGCCTCCGGGCGCGAAGCCCCCATGGTGACCAAGAGCAAATCTAACCCCAACTTGAGGTCCGATCAACCCGTGGAGGACGACTTGCGCCCGAGGCCGCTGGGATTCTCTTCCGTCTCCCGAAGACACACCTGGAACCGGCTGTACGTGGAGAGCCTCAAGCGGCCCGGCCCAAAGTCCAAAGGGCAGAAGAGCCCCGATTCCAACCACGGGAAGTCCAAAAGCCTGGGAGATCTCACCTCGGACGACATCACGCCCACCTTGGAGAGCAAGTACCGCAGCATCCGCCGCAGCTTTGCCACCCGCCCGGTGAGGGCCTCCAAGGCTTCGGGAAGGCCCGCGGATGAGCTGACGGAGCGCCTGAGGAAGCTCACCTTCTTCCAGCAGGAGAACGACATCACTTCGCCCACCTGCCCGGAACCCGCCAAGGCTGAGAAGGAGGAGGAAGAAGAAGAAGAGGAAGAGGCCGTCCTGATCCGAAGGTCTTCGTCCCGGAGCCAGAGCAGGGTGAGGTACATCGCCAACCGGGCCAGGCAAGCTCAAGAAAGGCAGAAGCTGAGGAGCCTGGCCTTGAGCAAGGGGAGTCCCATTGAGGAGCGGGGCGTCCCCGAAGGAGCCTGCTGCTTTCCAGGGGGGCCTTACGGGGACCCG
Organism: Crotalus tigris; assembly: GCF_016545835.1. Classification (NCBI taxonomy): domain Eukaryota; kingdom Metazoa; phylum Chordata; class Lepidosauria; order Squamata; family Viperidae; genus Crotalus; species Crotalus tigris. The sequence goes on along the minus strand of NW_024098092.1, from coordinate 4,114,990 downwards.
GCTTCCCCCGGCTTGTTTACATCCCAGCTCAAGAACCCAGCGGACTTGAACCCCGACGCCGAAGTCGTCTTTACCTTCAGACTCTGATGGTGGGAAGGGCTGAACCCAGAATCGATGTTTACATTGCTGTCGGAGCAAAACCAACGACCCCTGTCCCTCCTTTTCTTAAAAATATGGAGATATATATACACAGTATATATGTGCCTAGCTCAGAAGACCCTCGTTGAATGAGGGAGGACTCTCCTCCTTCTCCTCCTCTTTCTTCTCCTTCTCCTCCTCCTTCTCCTCTTCCTTCTCTTCCTTCTTCTCCTCCTTCTCTTCTTCTCCTTCTCCTCCTCTTCCTTCTCCTTCTTCTCCTTCTCCTCCTCCTCTTCCTTCTCTTTCTTCTTCTCCTCCTCCTTCTCCTCTTCTTCCTTCTCCTCCTCCTCCTCTTCCTTTTCTTCCTTCTCCTCTTCCTTCTCTTCCTTCTCTTCCTCCTCCTCCTCCTCTTCCTTCTTCTTCTCCTTCTCCTCTTCTTCCTTCTCCTCCTCCTCCTCCTCCTCCTCTTTCTTCTCCTTCTCTTCCTCCTCCTCTTCTCTTCCTTCTCTTCTTCTCCTCCTTCTCTTCCTTCTTCTCCTTCTCCTCCTCTTCCTTCTCCTTCTTCTCCTTCTCCTCCTTCTCCTCCTCCTCTTCTCCTCCTCTTCCTCCTCTTCCTTCTCTTTCTTCTTCTCCTCCTCCTCCTCTTCTCCTCTTCTTCCTTCTCCTCCTCCTCCTCCTCCTCTTTCTTCTCCTCCTCCTCCTTCTCTTCTCCTCTTCCTTCTCCTCTTCCTTCTCTTCCTCCTCCTCCTCCTCCTTCTCTTCCTTCTTCTTCTCCTTCTCCTCCTCTTCTTCCTTCTCCTCCTCCTCCTCCTCCTCTTCCTTCCCCTCCTCCTCCTCCTTCTCTTCCTCTTCCTCCTCTTCCTCTTCCTCCAATGGACCATGTTATGTTTGTGAGAAACAGTAATAATAACAATAATCATAACGATAATGCAGTCCGTGGCATGCGTCCACCGGGAGTGGGCAGCTCGGATTTTCCCAGGGCTGGGAAGCGATCCCGAGACGATGTCTTCCCTCTCCGCCTTTCCTGGGAAGCACACCCAAGGAGCTGCACGATTCTCCCCGGTTTATTTTCTTTCTTTCTTTTTTTTTTTTTTTTGCATTGTCACTTCCGTTTCGTTTTTTTTAGGAGAAACCAAGTTAGCTAGTTAAGGACAACCAGGAGCAGTGGAAACCGGCTAGGGATAAAGAACAGTTTTCTCTTCTTTTTAGAACTCCGTTCTCCTTAGCCAAAAGTTTTTTTCCCCATCATTTTCAGATTATTATTTTTTTTTAAAAAAAGAAAAGAAACAAGTTTGCACAAAAAATTTACATGTGTGTCCCTGTGTGCGTGTTTCTCTAAACTGATGCATTTTTGTACTCCGTTTTTTCCTAAGATAAACCATTGTTGCGATGAGGTTTGCGAGTCCAGCGTCTCTTTCGAAATCCGTTCTTGCTTCTAAACTTTGATGGAGGGGTGAAGGTTGAGGCAGCGAGTACAACAAGTAGGATTCTTTGTTCTTCTTTCACAATCACCAAAGATGGTCTTCCCCCCTTCCTCCCCCCGGAAATACCTTTCTCGATGTTCTCCGCTGGTCTCTTTTGCACTTCCACGCGATATATTTTTTTAAAATAAACCAATGTTTTAAAAGAAAATTCAGAAAACGTCGAACTCTGCGCTCGGAGATCAAACTCCTCCTTAGACCTGTTTGCTCGACTCCCCTTGCCTAATTCATGTATTATAATTGATACCACTTTTTTTCCAGTAAGACAAAAAAAAAGGCCAGAGAATAGATTAAGAGATCATATAAGTCTAATTTTATTTTTTAGCTTTTGCTACGTGTGGCCGGAGAGTATGAAAATAGGCTGAGGGCTGGATTTTTTTGCTGTTGTTGTTTTTGTTGTGGGTTGTTAGATGGTTTCCTCTTTCTAAACTGCAAATAATTTAAAATCTATTTGTAAAATCACCTGACTCAACTCCAGAAATAAAGATTATTTAACCTAGTTGCTTTCGGGTGTTTTGTCTGCAGCTTCAGGCGAAGACCAGGAGTTTAAGGCTGTAATATTTATATTACTTGTCTTTCCCTGTAAGTGGGGAACCGTGGCCCCTTTAGGACTTGTGGACTTCAACTCCCAGAATCCCCCAGCAAGCCATAGTCATAAAAGGGCCATCGTTCCCCATCCACGCTCTTAAATTATGCCCAATTCTTTCCTAGCATGTCATTAACACTGGACAGATTTTTAGGCTTTCCTTGTAGCTGAAAAGGATCCTTATCAGATAGGTGCTGTGTTCAGATTACTCTATGATTACTCCTAGAGTTACTCAGCTTTGCTTTCAGAAAAAAAAAAACAGGTTCATTTTCCATCCAGCATCTTAGTTTGCAGAGAGCAGCTGGTGGTGATGTTTTGCTTCCTGGACTGATGGCTGCTGTAGATATGTCTAAGTGAGGTATATATATACGTGGCCTGTAGACGTGGCTTGTTTTGAAGTTTGAGTATCTTCTCCGATTACCTTCCGTTCAACATGAGTTCAGTTCAGTTCAGTCTTTCAAGGAAGCAGCTCCTGTTGGTTTTTTTAAGTGGTTTCTAGAAGCACCACCAAGAAACCTGGGACCTCCTGAGATCAAAGCCTGGAAGAGAATCCCATTGGGGAGAAAGCTGATGGTTGGGGAGATCCAAGGATACTTCTTGACTTATATCCTTCAGACCCACAAAGAGGGCTGGAAGCGGCATTTCCATCTGCGTACGTTTCCCGCTGCATCCTATAACTTCCTCATTCAACCAACGCACACCGTAAGGTAAGTACTAAGGGTACTTGATCTATGTCGAAGAGCATTGTTACAATGAGGGAAGGGCAGCAGGTGGGGAGAGAACAATAAGGGTAAGTTGGGAGGAGATCAAATTATTAGGATCCTCCAAAGTTTCCCCACAGGACCATCAGACACAGATCTGAAAACTCTTAATTATGATCTGTCGATGTCCATCCTCGGTCATCCAGGCTAAAGGGGTTTGAAGGTTGAATCGTGGCAACTGGACTAATGGTTGTTAGTTGGTTTGAGACTAATTATGATCCTCTTTGGCCAGACTGTTTGATTAGTTTCCATCCGTTGCTTCTTGTCCTGCCTTCAGGGGCTTTGGAGAATAGCTTGACTCCCTCTTCTTTGGGGAAGCCCCTGAGATATTGGAACACTGCTGTCATGTCCCCCCTCGTCCTTCTCTTCGTTAAACTAGACATACCCAATTCCAGCAACCATTCCTTGTATGTTTTAGCCTCCAGTCCCCTGATCATCTTTGCTGCTCTTCTCTGCTTCTCTTTCTAGAGTCTAAGCATCTTTTTTACATCGTGGTGACCCAAACTGCATGCCGCATTCCAAGTGTGGCCTTACCAAGGCCTTGTAAAATGGTATTAACACTTCACGTGATCTTGATTCTGTCCCTCTGTTCATGCAGCCTAACATTGTGTTGGCTTTTTTTGGCAGCTGCAGTAAATTCTACGCTCCGTGGCCGGTGTCAGCTTTGATGGGGTTCAGCCACCGTGTTCTTTGACGGCCCGCTCTCCTTTACCGCTAACTCTTCCCAAAGTAATTGCTTTCTTCAATGAATCTCCCCCCAGAGGACGTGGCCAAAATAAGTGAGACACAGTTTTGTGATTTTTTTTTTTTTGCCTTCCAGTGACATGTCTGGTATTACACTCTCCCATACCTTCTTGTTAGTCACCTTTGCTGACCCACATCTCCAAGTATTTCTACTTCATGCCACAGGAGAAAAGGAAAGGAAACTTCCCCCCCCCCAAAAAAACCACAGCCTTTTATTTACATTTTGATTTTTTATTTTTTTTTTACTCTTAGGCTGGCGATCGTCCTTCTTCACCCATCGGTGGATTTTGGGAAGGAACGCTCTGCGACTCACCCTGTCGGTTGGTTTCCTTGGAATTCTTCCCTTTTTGCTTTGCTTTTTTTTCTTCCGCCCCCCCCCCCCAAAGAAAAGAGAGCGAAAAGGAAAAAAAAACTTTGCTCCTGGACTCGAGCTTTGCAGCCACTTTTGCTCCAAGCCTCCAACATCCTTGAGGTCTTGGAAGGAGCTTGCCAGCCCCAAAACTGAATGTATGATGTCCTGCCATCTTGCCCAGCATTGTTCCTGGCATAAAGCACCTCTCATTAATATTCCCAAGGCACCAGCTCACCATTTAACATCGCCCTGAAAGGTTTTTTTTCTCCCCACAAGGGGTGTGTGTGTGTGTGTGTGTGTTGTTGTTGTTGTTGTTGTTGTTGTTTGTCCCTCAATTCTCAGGAAACCCTAGTCGATTCCCTCTTGCTGTGGAAATTTACCTCTTGTACATACGCTTTTAAATGCGGCCACCGCCCACCCTGAATTTATGAATTTTAAAAGGGGTTCAGCTTTTTTGACCACGGAGATTCAAACTTGCCTGGTGACCTGTCATTATTTTCGTCTCATTATTCGTACGTCCGTATCTCTCTTGAGTATTTCTGAATTTGGTGCGTTCTTCTCGCAATCCTCCATGGATCTATTTGCATTTTGAACAGGGGGAGGGAGGCAATAAATTTTTTTTTTAAAAAAAACAAACATACACACGACAAGACAAGGGACAGTGGGCTCATAGTTCAAGCAGTTGAATGATAGATCTTACAGTGGGGCTTTGAGAAATGCTGAATTATTCAACAGGAGTCCAAGGTCAAAAAAACCTTTCTGATTTCGCTTGCCTCTATCAAATTCCACTGTAAACCCGAAAAGTGGTCCCTATTACCGGCGTTTTCTCCGTACCGAAAATGTTTTGTTTGTTCCCCAAAGCTTCCTAATTTTTTCCCCTCTTCTGCTCCTTCTTTCAAAACTAACCACGGGTGGGTGGGACTCTCCCGTCCCCACCGTCGGGATGAGCAAATTGTAAATTCGGTCTTTTGTGATAGGAAAGGGATCGGACGCCGATCGCTGAATTTAAGTGGGAATGTGCCCAGAGAAATCTTCCCTGCATGGAGAAACCTAGCACATCAGGGGTGGAGCAAGATAGAAGGAGAACTTTCCTGTGAGTGAGAGCAATTAATTAGTGGAACGGTGTGGCTTCAGAAGTGGTGGCTCCTCCAACACGGGAGGTTTTTAAGACAGCCACTGGTCTGGAATGGCGTAGGGTCTCCTGCTTCAACAAGGGGTTGGACTAGAAGACCTCCAAGATCCCTTCCCACTCTCTTATTCTGTTAATTCATCAGGGGAACGGCCTGCCTCCCAGAAACGGTGGGTGCCCCATCCCTGGAGGCTTTCAAGAAAAGATTGGCTATCCATTTCTCTGGACTCGTGTAGGGTTTCCGTGCTTGAGCAAGGGGTTGGACTAGAAGACCTCCAAAGCCCCTTCCAACGCTGTCCTTCTGTTATCTAGCTTCCCTCGTGGGATCTGCAACTGGGAAGGGCGCCCGACGTCTTCGCCCACCCACGGCCAGCCGAAGGACCGGGAGAAAGGCAGACGAGAACGCGCTGCTACCACCTTCCAGTGGAGAACAGGGGAACAATACTCGCCCTCTTGAAATCCTTCCCCCCCACTCCCCCCCCCAGCCTCCCACAACTCCTCCTCTCCTGAGTTGGACCGTCTGGCTGAGTGTTGCAGTCATTTCCTCCGGAGCATCTCATCAACGCCGGCTGCATTCTGCCACTGAAGGTGCCACCCAGCGTAAGTGAGACCTAGTCCAGCTCTTCTCCTGGAGGACTTTTCTCCACTCCATCCACCCCCCCCCCCCTTACAATGCCCATTGCTCTTCGGTGCAGTTTCCAGGCTCAAGGTTTTCCCAAAAGACCAGCCTGGGAAGGAAGGGATGAGGGAAGCACAGTCGAATAAAAGTTCAGGGGGTGGGCCTGCCGAGAATGTTATTTTTATTTTATTTTTTTTCTCCCAACTTTTGCCCAAAGCAAAAAAAAAAAAAAAAAGTTCGCATCTCTGTCAGGAGCAACAGATGATTTCCAGAACAGGCAAAAGAAGTTGGTAGAGGTTTTGCTGAGAATTTCCAGTTGCTCCACTGGTGAATAAATTTGTCTTTCTTTTCTTAATTAGCGGGATACCAAAAGCGAACTGAAAAGAAAAAAGAAGATGCCCAAAGTTTTTCTCTTTTGTTTTAACTTTTGTGTGTTTAGTTAATTTTTTTAAAAAGGAGGAGAGGGCTAGATTTGCTTAATTTCAGTCTGTTTGGATCAACTGCTATCTCATCCTAGGAGCAAAGAACTAGCACAGCTCCTTTCCTTTCCTTCTTTCCTTTCCTTTCCTTTCCTTTCCTTTCCTTTCCTTTCCTTTTCCTTTCCTTCTTTCCTTTCCTTTCCTTCTTTCCTTTCCTTTCCTTTCCTTCCCTTCCCTTCCGTTTTCTTTCCTTTCCTTTCAAAATCTTCAATTTCAGTTTAAAGTCTTTTCCATTTTAATCTCCTGCTGCGTGATGATGATGATGATTTTGGACTTTACAGAACTATTCGGTTTTTATTTTTAAAGTTTTAACTACGTTGTCCTGCTTTGTGCATAGGTAGTGGCCCCGAGGCGGAGTCAGGCAAATGAATAGGTTTCCAAAATTTATAAGAGGCTGGAGGAGAGTCCCTCCTAAATCCCAATTATTGCAGAATGTATCCTCTGCACTTCCTTCTCGCGTCAGCAGTTCGGATGTCCATACATATGTACAGATTTCTGCATAAATTAAAAATCCCTCCGACTCTTAAACTGGAGACTTCGCTTCCTCCCAAAAGCCATACCTCACTGAATTAAGCATCGTTGTTGTCCTCATACTTGTAGTCCGTCAATTCTCCATCCACAATTGGATGCATAATTTTAAAAATAATCCTTGCATACAGTCCAGTTCAGGCACCCCATCGCTTGAGACTAGCTTTTGCTACTTGACAATTTATTCCAAACATTGGCTTCAAATTCCCCTTCATGCAGAAATCTAATAGTTAACAGGGAGAGAGCCCCCTTAGTCCTAGCTTTCTGGTTTTCCTCTTGTAACTTCTGCATCGGGGGCCTGAAATGAACAAATAAGTATACTCTAATTAACCATGTGATTTTTTTTATTATTATTTTTTCCTAACAGAGGACACCCCGGTAGAAAATTCTGCACCGCGATGGGCAAAGCTGTCAGCTTTATCTTTTGCATTACGTTCCTTTTGCTTGGAGAACCTACAATGGACAGGTAAGAAAGAGAGAGAGAGAGAGAAAAAAAACACCCTTCACACAAAGCTAGAGTCCACCTCCCCCTCGCTGAATTGTTCTCAATATTTTAAAAGTATTCTAGGCATGTATGTGTTCAGGACTCTGATTGTGGTCCTTACGTAGGAAGAGGGAACGCTTTCTACGTCTTAAATAAATCTTAAAACATCTTAAATAAATGAACAAACACCCCATTAACAGATAACAAAGGTATCCTTTGAAAAAGATGTAGTGTGACAACGAGGCCACTAGTCACATGGACGGCGTTGTTTGTTTTCTTTATTTTATTTTTTGGAAAGAGTTCTTCCTCTTGATGAAATCAATTAAAGCAGACATTATGAATTAAAGCAGATATCTGCCCTCTTTCCGATCCACTTCTAACTGCATAAGGTGTCAAAACCTCAACGGTCTGCTTGTAACTCCTAATCTTGAGTTCTGCCTAGCCTTGGTGAAATCAAAGCTTCACTCTTTTCCCCAGTTCTGCGAAAAAAAACTTAGAAGACGCGTCTCTTTTGAGGAGCTCAGATTTGGAGAAAAATCTGCAAAAGAGATCGTATTTATTTTTTGAATATTTTTTTATTTTATTTTTGAAGTTTGATCTCACTAAGGGCTGAGCTCGGGTTTAGGTTTATTTTAATCATTTAAACTTAGATTTTCCTGGGCAGGCTGCATTTCGCTGGTGGAGAATTTGCCTGGTCGAGCTTTTTGTGTTGGTTGAGCAAAAAAAAAAAAAAAATCTTACTTGCTGCAGCAGTTTGAATGCGAGCAAACTGGGCCAGATACGAACCAACCCAAATTCAGGTTTGATATCAGAGCTAAAGCTTGCATTTTGCTTAAATTCTCCTTGATCTTCAGAGGCCTTTCTTCTCCGCCTCTCAAAGTGCCTTCAACAAGAACCTTAAAATTTTATCTCCAGGGAAACTTTTGTTCTATGCTCTTTAGTCCAAAAATGGGAAAACAGAAACTTTCCTGTTTGATCGGACTTTGCCAAGAATTTCTGTGAATCAGGAAGGTGTCTGCCTGAACTGTTGCCACATACCTTGTTCCTGTTTTGGATTTCAGCCATGTTTTTCCCCTTCTCAGTTAGATGACGGACCTCTTTCAGTCTCCTTCCTTCCTTCCTTCCTTCCTTCCTTCCTTCCTTCCTTCCTTCCTTCCTTCCTTCCTTCCTTCCTTCCTTCCTTCCCTCCCTCCCTCCCTCCTTTCTCTTTCCCATCTCCTTCCTTCCCTCCCTCCCTCCCTCCCTCCTTTCTCTTTCCCATCTCCTTCCTTCCTTCCTTCCCTCCCTCCCTCCCTCCTTTCTCTTTCCCATCTCCTTCCTTCCTTCCTTCCTTCCTTCCTTCCTTCCTTCCTTCCTTCCTTCCTTCCTTCCTTCCTTCCTTCCTTCCCTACCTACCCATATCAAGGTCAATTGTAGATTAAGGGACAAAGAAAGGTAAGGAGTCTATTTAGAATGTCATCTCCTGAATTTATGAATGTTTGGCATCACCCAATAATTTTAGGATCTAAAGTGAGTTGAAAATGATCTTTTTTTTTTTAGTTGCCCATCCAAATAGGACTAATAACACAGATAATCCTTGACGTGTGCAATTATTCATTTAACGAGCATTTGAAGTTACAACGGCACTGAAAAAAAGTGACTTAGACCGTTTTCCATATCTTAGGGCCCTCGCAACATTCCCCCCCCCACCGGTTACCTAATCAAAATCCGGCTGCTTGGAAACTTGCATGTGTTTATGACGGTTTTGCAGCGTCCCTTTGGGGGTCCCGCCATCCCCTTCTGCGACTTTCCGACAAGCCAAGTCGAAGGGGGGTGGTGGGGTTAACGACCGTGTGACTATCTTCACAACTGCAGTGATTCGCTTAAGAACCGTGGCTAGAAAGGTCATAAAAACGGGGCAAAATCCACTTAACAACCGTCTGGCTTAGCAATGAAATGTCGGGCTCAAACTTGGTCGTACGTCGAGTCTCCTTTCTCAGCCTTGCGGCCTGTTCCTTCCCAGGAGCCCTCACTAAATTCGAAACCCATGTCGGATTTGGGGGCTGAACAAGGGCTCCCGTGGAGAGCCCCCCCCCTTTCCCCTGGACCGCTGCTGTGGCTGATTATTTACGGCCCCTTTCAAGAGCTGGCCTTTCTCTTTATTTCTGCCTCTGGTTTGCTTTTGTTTCCTCAATGGCTGTCCCAGGCTGGCCGTGGAGGGTGCCAAGACCTTCAATGGGCCTCCTTGTCTCCTTCCACCGGTCCCGCGCGGGGCTCCCGAAACCAGGCCAAGGGACGTCCCGCTGGCTCGACCGGCCGCGGTTGAAAAGGAAGCCAGGGGTGTCTGTGGGCCCCTCTCCAGCTCCCATGGAGAGCTGCCGTGGGGCTGGGAAAAAAGCCCTTTATAGCCGGATAATTCAGAGTTCGGCTGCAGACAGGCAAAATTGATGAACATTTCTCCTCCCCCACCTCCCGATAGATAGATAGATAGATAGATAGATAGATAGATAGATAGATAGATAGATAGATAGATAGATGATAGATAGATAGATAGATAGATAGATAGATAGATAGATAGATAGACAGACAGACAGACGATGATAGATAGATAGATAGATAGATAGATAGATAGATAGATAGATAGATAGATAGATAGATATAAACAGAGCTGGAAAAAAAAAGCAAAAGAGAAAAGAATCTCCACTGGCTGTAGTTTGAGAACATCCTCCTTTGGTTTCCGCTTCACAGCCCTGCCGTTTGATTTTTCCTGAACTAAAGAAGGAATGAGGTTTTAATAATAATAATAATAGTAATAATGATGAAGTTGGGCCTTGGAGGTCATCTAGCCCAACCCTCTGCTCAGGCAGGAAACCCTACACCATTTCGGACAAATGGCTGTCCAGTCTCTTCTTAAAAACCTCCATTGTTGGAGCATTCACCGCTTCTGGAGGCAGTTGGTTCCACTGGTTAATTATCCTTAGGGAAGAAAACTTGTCTGTTTCGTAGTTTCAGAGTGGCTAAAGAGAAAAGTATAAAACTGTCGCTATTTGTAAAATGATTCCCATCCTTCCTGTATTTTCCAGATGCCGCTGAGGATGGCGATTCCCTCCAAAAGGTCGGTATCCATTGTTTTTCTCAACCTACCGGCCCAGGCAGAAGTTGCTTTTAATGGGCACTTCTATATTCTCTGGGGGATGAGAGTGCCAGGAAGAAAAGACTCCTGCTTCTACGACTGGTGTACACACACACACACGCACACACACATATGCAGGCACGCACACCCCTGAAAACACAAATTAACTCGGAGGAGGGAGAAGTAAGAACGAACAGTTTTATCAAGCCCTCGCAAGACTTGACGCGCGGAGTCACTTGGCTGAGTTGGGCCGCTATAGAAATGGAAGAAATCAATCAGATGAATAAAATATTTCAGCTTTTCCCAGCTGATGCCGGTCTAGAAACAACAAGAATGGAAATTTCAAAATATTGAATTGACAGGACTCTAAACTCTTAGTAGGACCCTGCTGCGTTAACCCAGATATGTGCTAATCTCTGGTTATTAGGCAGTTGATTGGGGAACCATTTATAATAATAATAATAATAGTAATAGTAAAGTTGGAAAGGACCTTGGAGGTCATCTAGTCCAACCCCCTGCTCAGGCAGGAAACCCTACACCATTTCGGACAAATGGCTGTCCAGTTCTCTTCTTAAAAACTTCCAGTGTTGGGGCATTTACTGCTTCTGGAGGCAGGCTGTTCCACTGATTAATTGTTCTCACTGTCAGGAAGTTTCTCCTTAGTTCTAGGTTGCTTCTCTCCTTGATTTGTCTGTAGGGTCTCCTGCTTGAGCAGGGGGTTGGACTAGAAGGCCTCCAAGGCCCCTTCCAGCTCTGTCATCCTGTTTTTCTGTTATTCTGTTAATGTTTTGCTCAGTCAGAGAAATTTCTCGATTGTGAGAAGAGGCCTTGCCATCTTGGGATCGAGGGGTGGAGTGACATTTTCCCGGCATCATTGGAGTGCTCCGGGGTTGAGGGCAGGGGTTTTCCCAAAGCGCGCAGCCGGAAATAAATTCCCCGGAAACCTCTGCCCTTTGCACAAGAGTTCTGTAGGGAAAACACCTCCTGAAAACAGTTTGTAGGTCAGCCAACCTGGCTAGTGCCAGCTGCAACTCTTGTCGTACCGCACTGGGTGGGTCTGTCTTTCATTTCCTTCTACGCAGCTGATTTTCCTAAACGTTTTCATCTCCAGGACAGTGTCGCTCTTGGGGCCGGAGGAAAGGATGTACCGACAATCTACGTCACAACTATTCTGGTAAGGAGCTTGGCCGGGCAAACGGCCCCGAATCCTTGGAGTTGGGCTTAACGCTGTTCATAATGCACATATCCCTCGAATTAACGACCACCATTGCCGTTGCTAAGCAAGACATTCGTGACAAGCATTTGACAACCTTCCTGACCGCTGCGGATCACAGACGTTATTAAGCTAGTCCCTCACTGTCGTTAAATGAAACCGGCATCCCCCCCCATTAACCTGGTTAATCAGAAGGTTGCAAAAGGGAATCGCACCGCGACCGTCGTAAATAGGATGCCAAGCGTCCAAATTTTGACCACAGGGATGCTCCCCCCATCTTTTAAGGGAGACCCAAAGCTTTCCGCGGCCGGGACAGTGCGCCACGCCTGACATGGAAGGGAGGTTCAGAAAGGTTCACAAAGTGGGGACGGGGATGGGGTGTCCCTTTTCCCCGCCCGTGCAATGGAGGTGCCGGTCAGAAAGGAACGCTTGTCTTGCTCTGATCTGCAGGAGAACCCCTACGCGATTGTCCGGGGCACCGAGTTAGAAGGCTACTGCATCGACCTGTTGCAGAAGCTGTCGGAAATGCTTCACTTCAAATACAAAGTTGGGATCGTGAAGGACGGGAAATACGGGAGGCTCAGTTCCAACGGGAGCTGGTCTGGGATGATCGGAGAGATCGTGAGGAAGGTGAGATGTTTTGTTTTTTTGTTTTTTTCCTGGAAAAGGTGCTCTTCAAACAGGGAGAGGAACACCCTCCACCCCCCACCCTCCTCTTTGTGTCAGCCTCTCAAATACTGGAACGCTGCTATCGTGTCTATATGATTGTACAGGGTGACCTCTTTTAAGATTAAAGTATAAAGCGTGACTTATTTTGTCCCTGGATATCAGCAAGTTCCTTTTCCGTATGGCAAAGACCACAAAATAAAATAGAGATGTGTCATCCAATACAGTATACAGATGGACTTATTTCTGAATAGAATGGAATGGAATGAAATGAAATGGAATGGAATAGAATGCAGAATGGAATAGAATAGAGTAGAGTAGAATAGAATAGAATAGAATAGAATAGAATAGAATAGAATAGAATAGAATAGAATAGAATAGAATAGAATAGAGCAGAATGCAGAATGCAGAATGCAGAATGCAGAATGGAATAGAATAGAATGCAGAATAGAATAGAATAGAATAGAATAGAATAGAATCTGGAAGGGACCTTGGAGGTCATCTAGCCCAGCCCCTGCTCAAGCAGGAGACCCTAGATCATTGCAGGCACATGGCTGTCCAGTCTCTTCTTAAAAACCTCCAGTGATGGAGCGCCCACGACTTCTGGTGGCAAGCAGTTCCACGGGCTAATCGTTCTCACGGTCAGGAAATTTCTCCTTAGTTCCAGGTTGCTTCTCTCCTTGATTAGTTTCCATCTGTTGATTCTCCTCTTTTAGCTTCTGTTGCTTTGGAGAACAGGTTGACCCCAGTCCTTCTTTTCTCTAAATTAGCCATCCCCGATTCCTGCAACCGTCCTTGGTGTGTTTTTGTCTCCAGGCCTGTAACCATCCTAGTAGTTGATTCTCCTTTCGCCCTTTCCCCCTCGCAGGAGGCTGACCTCGCCGTGGCTCCCTTGACCATCACGTCGGTCCGCGAGGACGTGGTGGACTTCACCCAGCCGTTCCTGCACACGGGCATCGGCATCTTGCTGCAGAAAGAAGCCGCCTTGGAAGGGGCCTCGCTGTTCCACTTCCTGTCCCCTTTCACCAAGGAGACCTGGGCTGGGATCCTCCTGGCCTACCTGCTCTCCAGTCTCTGCCTCTTCCTGGCTGGAAGGTGAGTAACCCCCCCCTCACCACCACCACCTGCCTCCCTCTTGGTTGGAAAAAGGAAAGAGGCCGTTTTGAAGCCCCCCCCCCTCCTCCCAAGAGCTGGCCAGCAAATGCTTTTCCCTGATTTGGAGGGCAGGCAGGACCCAGAGATGCGACGGGGAGGATGACAGCAGAATATCATTAAGTCTCAGAAGCCATTGAGCGTCACCCGGTGGAGACGCAGTTGGTCGTAAAATGTCCTGTGGGCTCTTTAGCGTCCAGGTTTGAGGTCCCGGTCTCTCCCTTCGCTTCTAGTGCCAAGAAAGGGGTTTGACCATGATATTTGGGCATTCCGGTCAGAAAAAGCACCCCTGTGGGGGGGGGGGCAAGTGGGCTTCCTGTCCCCAAACCAGCGTGCTGTAAATCCATCAATGGGAAAGGAAGCACAGAGCGAGAAAGAGAGCGCAAACAAGTAGTAATTAAGTAGTAGCCAGAACGAAAAAGCTCTTTACATTAGAAATGGGGAGGCTGCAGGCCGTTTATTTTCTGAGCCCCCACAGCGGCAAATCATAGACTCATAGGGCTGGAAGGTACCTTAGAGGTCATCTAGTCCAACCCACTTCTCCGAAGCAGAAAGAAGGGACTAGCGGGATGATACACCCCCGGGAAATCCCCAGGGCGATGGGTTTTTTTTGGTAGAATATCCTAATAAAGGAAAAACACTTTCCTAAGCCTGCCAAGGCCATGGCGTGGAGATCACCGTGCCTTGGGTTGTTTGTGCCTCAGTTTAAACTGTTCTCCTGAGCATGTACAAATGGCTCAGCTTGGGGAACCCCAGACCTATATCCCCCCTGCCCTGCCTCCAGCCTGAGGGCCTTTGCTGTGCTTCTCCATAGAATGAGCCCTTCCGAATGGGACGGAAACCAGGAGAACAACTTCACCTTCCCGAACAGCCTCTGGTTCGGCGTCGGGGCGCTCACCCTGCAAGGTAGGCCCCCCAAATGGGAGACGGCGAATTGCCAATATCTGAAGGAGCGCCCCTTGGGGCCCAATAGAGGGCAGCTGCTAGCCAGCCTTGGCTGATGTCCAAAAACTAAGCAGGGGACATCCTCAGGGCTAGGTGATGATTTCCTAGTGGTCTCCTGTCCATGTCCGAAACAGGGTTGGATCTGTCTCGGACCTCTGCAGCTGAGACAGCTGACAATTCTTCCCTCCCTTCCTTCCTTCCTTCCTTCCTTCCTTCCTTCCTTCCTTCCTTCCTTCCTTCCTTCCTTCTCCGGCACAGGCACCGTCCCTCAGCCCAGGTCGCTGTCCGTCAGGGTCATCTCTGCCGTCTGGTGGCTGTTCGGCATCGTGGTGCTGGCAGCCTACATCGCCAGCTTCAGCTTCGTCCTGGAGTCGGACAGTGACCACCTCTTCATCCAGAACTTTGAGGACCTGGTGAAGCAAAGGCAGCTGGAATTCGGGACCATGGAAGGATCCTCCACGCTCCAGTATTTCAAGGTGGGCCAGTTGGATCCACACCTGCCCGGGAGTGACTTGGGGGAGGGGGTCTCCTCTTTTGGGTTCACACAGATCCTCTTCAGCCCCTAAAGCAGTGGTTCTCCACCTGTGGGTCGGGACCCCATTTGGGGTCGAACGACCATTTCACGGGGGGTCGCCAAACAACGCAGTCCACCATTTTTTCCCCCCTTTTCCTTAGCTGCCCTATGGTCCTAAGCGCCAACAAGGATAAATGCCCTGAGGCTTTGAACGAGGGAGTTGGTTACCCGTCACCGAAACCTTTGGCATCTCTTGATTAGAAGTGGGACTGTAATCGAATCCTGCCCCACAGAGCTCAGAGTTTTTCCGTCCCTGCAGGAAAACCAAATTATTAATGTCGATTTAAGAGCAGGTGACCAGCTTTGGGCAGCTCTCTCTGATTCAAAGGGAGCTGGATCAAATGTCCAAACTGAATTCGACCAAAAACCGGATTGAATTCATCAACGTGCCTGCTGAGAATTCTAGTTTGCAAATCAGATTCAGCAGCCGAATGAACACAGCATTTTATTTGCGCCAAGCAGGCTGCATTTGCACCCCGAAAAGGGACCCCCATTCCCGCCGGGGGACTGAAGGCTCTGCCTTGCGCCCCCAGAATTCCAAGAGTCCCGTCCAGCAGCTGGTCTACGAGTCCATGGTCAAGAAGGAATCGGTGCTGACCAAGAGCTACCAGGAAGCCATTCAGCGAGTGCTGGATTCCAATTACGCCTTCATCGGGGAGTCCATTTCGCAAGATCTGGCCGTGGCCCAGCACTGCAACTTAGTCCGCTCCCCAGAGGTGCTGGGAGCCCGAGGTTTCGGCATCGCCACCCCAAAAGGTAAGACAGGGAAGGCTGGGGAGTCTCACACACACACACAACACACACACACACACACAAGTGACACCCCCTGATTGAGCAATAGAGTTTAAAATGCACGGTCCTAGATCAGCCTTTCTCAAGACGGGAAACTTTTAAGATGGGCGGGGGCTTCAACACCCAGAATGTGTGGCTGGGGGATTCTGGGAGTTGAAACCCACCCCTCTTAAAGCAGTGTTTCTCAACCTTGACAATTTTCAGGCATGTGGACTTCAATGCTGGCTGTGGAATTCTGGGAGTTGAAGTCCACATGCCTTAAAATTGTCAAGGTTGAGAAACACTGCCTTAAAGCATGCCGGCTGGGGGATTCTGGGAATCGAAGCCCTCGTGTCTTAAAACCTGCTGGCTGGGGGATTCTGGGAGGTGAAGCCCACCCCTCTTAAAGCATGCCGGCTAGGGGCTTCTGGCAGTGTTCCCAAGGTTGAGAAACGCCGCGGTAGACCCGTTGTGTGAATGCCTGCACAATCCAGCAGACCCACCACCGTCTCCAGAAGATCTTCTGAAAGTTAAAGCTGAAAAAAAGTTAAATCTCTTAGGATCCCCCTGGACCAGCAAGCTCTCGGTGGCCATCTTGAAACTCGGGGAGTCCGGAGACCTGGATTACCTGCGCAGCAAGTGGTGGGAGAGCAGCTGTCCCCACGAGGAGCACGACAAGTGGAGGCCTCTGAAGCCCCAGGCCCTGGGGGGCATTTTCCTCCTGCTGGCGCTCGGCCTCCTCACGGGAATGCTGGCGGCCGTGTTCGAGCTGTCCAGACGAAGCCGCCGCACAGCCGAACGGGAGAAGGTGAGCCTAGCCCTTCAAGAGCGCACGGGCCAGTCCTCGACTTACGAACGCGACTGAGCCCGACCTTCCCGTCGCTAAGCGAGACGGTGGATCTTGCTCCCTTTGACACTGTTAAAGCGTTAAGCGAGCCTGGCCTCTCCCCCCCTCGACTCCACCTGTCGGAAGGTCGCCAAAGGGTGGGAATTGCCTGACCTCAAGAACTTGCAACTGTCATAAGGTCCTGCCAGTGGCCAAGCCTCGAATTTCGATCCCGTGACCCACAGGGCCGTTTAGTAGGATAAACAGTCGCAAGTCATTTTTTTTCCTTTCTGATCCTGTTCCTGACGTTCTCAGAGGCTGGATTTTAAAAGGGGGCAGGGGGGCACTGGAAAAAAGATCTTTTCACCTCATTTCCCCCTCTCTTTCGCCCAACCTCAGAAGTCCTGCTGCTCCGTGTTCACCCAGGAGCTGAGCCAGCGGTTCCAGAGGCCAGAAATCCCGAGGCAGGGAAACGCAGAGAAATCAAAGGCGTGAAGAAGAAGCAGGAGGAACCCATGGCCAAATTTTCAAGGAACTCTTTTCTTTTTTCCATCTCTTTCCTTTTTTCCTTCCTACGCGTTCTGTAAAAGCACACTTAGGCTATTTTTTTTCTCCCCTCTCCAGTAACGATTTTTATAACCCTTAGCGGAGTTTTTGGCAAAGGTAGGGCACACATCTGGGCAAAAAATAAAAAATAAAGAAAACTAGCATAGCTTCTCGATGCCAAGGCAAATCCTTCCTCCCATTAGACCACGGCGTCATCAGCTAACCCCGGTTTCGGCATCTTAACTTTTCTAACATTCACCACGGTAGCAGTTGTGGCCCGACTGATTTTTTTTGTCCGGGGAGGCGGGGGGGGGGGCACAGCTCGCTGTCCTACCTAAAGAGAAGACAGGGAGGGTCCCGGTACGTACAAATTGAGAAGGGGCTGCCCGCCGAGCTTCGTGATCGCAAGGACAGGTTTCTAGTCCTCATTGACAGATTGTCAGGCAGCGTGCCCGAGATGGGGGCGGTGACTTTCCAGACAGTTCCTTGAAATTCCTCCAGAGGGGCGGAGTCAGAATGTAAAAAACGTGCTAAATTTGTGAGTGGGGATCCTGTCGGCTTTTTTCCTTGGCCTAGATTTCATGATAATTAGCGGAAATTGTACACACACACACACATACCCATTGCAAAAGGAAGAGGGTCTTTTTTTTTTTTCCAAACCCCACCCCTCACCGGTTTAAAGAAGGATCCACACACACACGCACACACACACTATCTCCCAGCAAGGGCGAAAGCAATGTCTCTCCTGGATGGAAATCAAAGTCCTCCCTGCAAGGTGGGACAGCACAGACAGACTGCAAGCACAGCACAGGATCGGTGGGGGCTTCTAGGAGTTACAAGTGACTAAATAAAAAGAATATTGTGACAAAAATGGTCTTTTTTTCTTTTTGTTTAATACCGCATTACACACCCTTTGTGTTTCTTTGGGGTGGGAGAGTGGGGGGGGCACTTTGGACCACGAAAGCTCCTCTGTTGTGACACCCCTAGCAGAACGTCTTTGGTTTATGACGGACGGTCCAGTGAGAAAGCTATTAATGGATGCCAGTATATTGATCTGGAAGGGGCGTTTTGGGATTTTGGACCAGATCAATCAATTCTTCTGCCTTTTAAGTCATCATAAAACCTGGCTTTCTTTCAACTGACATTAGACTAAGAACAGACCAGCATCCCTGACTCATCCTGCAGGTGAAAGTCACTTTGCCTGGGCACTTAGCCCTTAAAAGAGGTTAGGGTGGTGTGTGAGAAAAGATTGCCCCCCAGTGGCTGATTTTGGTAACAGCTTATGTATGAGACACAAGACCCATTCAAAAAGCTGCCTCCCAGTGGTGAATTTGGGAACTGCAGACTCAAAAATTAATGGGAAAGGGGTATCGCCTCGTTGGCTGTATACTCTATACTGTGTACCGGGGTAGGCAACCTTGGCTCTTTTATGACTGGTGGACTTCAACTCCCAGAATTCCCCAGCCAGCATGGCTCAGCTTGGAAACCTCTCCTTGTCCCTTCAGCACGGCTGGCTCAGGAATTCTGGGAGTTGAAGTCCACAAGTCATCAAAGGGCCAAGTTTGAAGATCCTTGCTTGTGGACTTCAACTCCCAGAATTCCTAAGGGGAAAGAGGTTTCCAAGCAGAGCCAGGCTGGCTCGGGAATTCTGGGAGTTGAAGTCCACCAGTCATCAAAGAGCCAAGGTGGCCTACCCCTGCTGTATACAATAAGACAGTGTTTCCCAAACTTGACAATTTTAAGGCATGTGGACCAACTCCCAGAATTCCACAGCCAGCAATGCTGGCTGTGGAATTCTGGGAGTTGGTCCACATGCCTTAAAATTGTCAAGTTTGGGAAACACTGCAATAAGGAAACGTTTCGAGCCACTCCTACGGGCATCCAGCTTGCTTTCAAGTGCCACGGCCCAGCCCGGGTGGGGAGGGACTGCAGACCCCATCATCCCCATCCCCTTTGGTTGGCTCTGCTCATATAGCCTTTTGGTAGAAATCCATCCTGCCTTTTTTCCTGGGTTTTCCTTCAACCCGACACTCTCCGGCATGGTTAGATTCCAACCTCCTCCTCACGCGGGCTGAGGATCATGGGATCTGCAGTCCCTCCCGGATGCCAAACTTAAGCAAGGCGTTAAAACGGCGCTTCCTTTCTCCCTCTTGGACATGCCGCCTGCTCGCGCATGCGCACCACGCAGAAGCCGAACCGCTTTACCCCCTCCCCTCCAGGGGAAGGAAAAAAAAGAACCCCCGCCTCCTAGCAACGCGACAGCCAATCCGCGTCGAGATCCTATGGCGGCCAAACACAGCTTCCCCTGAGGGGAAGCGGCAAAATGGCGTCCGAGGGCGCCGCTTCTTACTGCGGGGAGATGAAGGACCACCGGAGGAACGGTGAGGGGCCCGTCCCGGCTTCGTGGAGGGTTGCTGGCTCTGGAGGAGAAGGAGACGACGAGAAAGGAGGCCCTGGAGGGGCGTCTCCCCCGCGAAGGGCTCGGCCGGCTCCAAGTGGAGCCTCCCGGGGCAGGAGCAGTCTACCAGAACTGGCAGGCCTCGCCAATTCCAATCCTCAGAATTCCCTCCCCCACCCCCTGTTTTTTTAAATTTATTTAATAATTTGCCTGAGGTGTGTGAGGTTAGAGAAGCCTGCGAATACATATTTTTTGATATATATATTTTTTTACTTCTCTTGCCTTTTAGGTTATGGACGTTACGTTTATCCCAACTCCTTTTTCAAGTACGAAGGGCAGTGGAAGAGAGGGAAAAAACACGGTAAGGAGCCAGAAGGTTTGTGTTTTTATGCAGCATTTTGTGACCACCTTTTTAAAAATAAATAACTTCATTTTTATCCCGTCTTTATTATTTTTATAAATAGCCCAAGGGAGCAAACACACTTAATACTCCTTATTCCTCCTGTTTTCCCCACAATACAAACCCTGTGAAATGAGTCGGTAGGCCAAGAAATAAGATAAGATAACCTTTACTGTCATTTTTTATTGTGGGCACAACAGCACACCTCAAAAATGAAATGTAGTTGCCCGCTCTCAAAGTGAAACACATACATGACACACACCTAAACATACTATGTACAACATATGTATAGGCCCGCACCCCTACATATACATAACAAATAAATATTAAATACTGTCTGTCTTGAATATATAATATATATAAATAGCATCTTACCTAAGGTTAGCCAATACGCTGAGTGGCTAAACAGGTTTCTAGACTACCAGGCAGATCTGAGTATTAATTGGATGCATCTGCATTTTTATTATTGTTTATTATTGTTATTAAACACTAAATTATTTAATAAAACTATGGAAAATGACCAGCAAGTTAAGAAAAACACTGAAAAGAAGCTAAAAACATATTCTGGTTTCTCTATATAAATCTTTCATCTTTAATATAATCGCTTTTTGCAGTGGATCAAGATTTCCGATGTCTGTTTTATCGTCAAAAGGAAGCAAAGAATGGTCTGGTCTTATCATTCGATATTTCCAAAACGAGGTTTATTTGGTGGAATATATTTATACTCTTGACCATTAGATGGCATCAGTGTGATAGCTTTTCACACCTATAGTATTTCATAATCTATTGGACTAATAAAATAAGGTAGTCTTTAAAAGGCTGCAAAACTTTTTTTTTCCCCAATAGGCTAATTTGACCCCCTCACTAGAAATTTGGAAAGCAGGTATCGTGCAGTATAAAGGGTTCTGTGTAAATTGAACTACTGACTTCAGCCGGTGTAAAACAAAAGGTGATCGTTTTCTATGAATTAGAAAATCAGAATAACAGAGTTGGAAGGCATCATGGAGATCTAATCAAACCCCCTGCTTAAGTAGGAGACCCTAGAGTATTCTGGACAAATAACTGTCCAATCTCTTAAAAACTTTCAGCAATGGCCACCCATAACCTCTGGAGGCAATTTCTCCTTAATTCTAGGTTAGATCTCTCTTTGATAAGCTTCCATCCAGTTACTTCTTGTCCTGCTTTCAGATGCTTTGGAGAATAGGTCAACCCACTCCTCTCCCTCAAATACTGGAAAACTGCTATCATGTCATTCCTAATCCTTTTCTCTAGAGTAAATATACCTAGTTCCCTCAACCATTCCTTGTATGTCTTTGTTGCTCTTCTCTGCACTCTTTCTAGAGTCTCAACATCTTTTTTTGTATCATGGTGACTAAAACTGGACACAGTATTCCAAGTGTGGTCTTGCTAGTGCAATATAAAAGGGTACTAACACTTCCAACTTTCTATCTTTATTAACTCTCAGCTTTATTAGTGACTTCATCCCCTATGAAATAGAGCATTTCTCAAGAGTCTCCTTTGCAAAGAGAGCTCAATAAATTTAAGATTTTAAGCCAATCAAATGCTCTTCTTTACCCAGAATGTATTCAACTGATCTTTGTTTTCCAGGACGTGGGAAATTACTGTTCAAAGATGGAAGTTATTATGAAGGTGAATTTGCCGATGGAGAAATTGTTGGCCATGGACTCAGATACTGGGCATCAACAGGTTAGATTTGTGATCGGTGCCTGTTCAAACAAACAAACAAACAAACAAAAGACACATGGACTGTTTCTGTTAGTGTTGCATTCAGTGCCTCCACCCCCACTTTGGTATGTTTTGTTCCAGTCTCCCTTTTTGTGGATTTTATATTTCTTGCCCTCTCGGTCAGCCAGTTAAGCCTGTTTAGCCCACATTCAATGTTTTAGAGTTTTTTTTCTATTGCGTTTATTGTTTCCCTAAATTTTGGCATTCTGCTGAGTAAGTCAACATTCCCCTCTTGAGAGAGCAAGATGGTAGGAAATAAAATTGCCTCTTTTATTGTATCGAGTGGATAGGAGTAGGTGTGATAAGAACCTCACAGCTGTCTTCCAGATCTGATAGCTAGAAATGGTAGGCTGACACAACTTGGGAAGCCTGTCTTATAGGATAGGAGGCTGTGTTGCTGTGAGTTAATAAGTACTGAAGCACACCATCCTTCCCCAGGTATGCGTGCTGTTCAAAACCCAAACTGAACATAGTAAAATCCCTGCACGTTTCACACTAAAGATCCAATTTTGTTGCATTCTACCTAGAAATACAAACATACAGGTTAGCCCTTGACGTTTAGCGACCATTCAGAGGCAATAAAAAAGGGACTTACGTCCGGTCCTTCCGCTTAGAACCATTGTGGCATCTTGGCAGTTAATCAAAATTCAAGGGCTCGGCAACCGGCAGGTCAATTTAACGGGAAGCATCCTGGGGTCACGTGATCACCAGCTGCAAACTTTCCAGCCCCTTTCTGACAAGCAAAGTCAAGGGGAGAAGCCGGATCTGCTTAACAACTTCATGATTCACAACGGCCATGATTGGCTTAGCCACCATAGCAGAAAAGGACATAAAATTGGGCGTGATTCCCTTAACAAATGCCTTGCTTAGCTGTTCGGATCCCAATTCTGATCCTAAGTGAAGTCAACCTGTGCACCATTGCACGTGAAGTGGCAAAAGCAACCTCATCCTTGTTAGGATTACTTTGAGATTCAGTCCTACTTTGTCCCAAAGGACTCTAGGCTCTCTTTTAATTATATTCAGCATACCTCCTCCTCCGTAATGAGGAATTTGAATGAACATAGGCCATCAAAAAGCTGTTAAGTTGTCTATGAAATAAAAGTACTTCATCTTAACCGTTAAAAAAAAAACCCTCTGAATCTCTTTTGTTCTTTTCCTTTTCTTTTGCAGTAACGCTAACGTCTTTTTAAGATACCTTAGTTATGAAAGACCTGAAGGAATAGCAACTCTAATTTCATTAGTTTGTAAGATAAAGACCTAATGAACGCTTCCTTTCTTCTTGAAGCTGTCCTAATAATAATAATAATAATAAAAAAACAGCTGGTAATTACTCACTTGGAATGTCTCATGCTGAGAAAGGCACCGTCAAAATCTTTATGGGAATAGCAAGGATTATTAAACTGCATTTGCCAGAGCTTCCCTTGAGTTTTACTTTATTGTATTTTTGATCCAAGGGAATACTTATTCCGGCCAATTCCTCTTTGGAGAACTTCACGGGCACGGAGTTTTTCATTATGGAAATGGTGGCAGATATGAAGGAGAATTCTGTTACGGGATACGAGAAGGTAAACTGGCAAAATCCACCTATCTCGGGTGGGATTCATATGTCGTGCGGCTTTATTTAAACACAGTTGCTCAACAAGCTCTGATACTCAGGTTTACGCACATAGGGAAGCCATCAAGAATTGGCACAGACCATCTTTGACGTGGCGTGAACCCAAATTAACTGAAAACCCTGTTGATCGATCTGGAAGACTGGGAGAGAAATCTCTTGGTCAAATTTATTGGTGGGTTAGTTAATTAGTGGAGAAATTAGAAGGTTAATTCTCAAAATAGGCTTGGCCTACGAAGATTGCATTAGCACTCCAGTCTGGTCAAGATATACTGATTTATAACTAGGGTACAAGAAAACCCACGTTTAAGGGAACTTGGAGGTCTTCTAGTCCCAACTCCCTGTGCAGGCCTACTTCCCAGGTTCGCTGATCCCTTCCACCAGCCATATCCCAGACTACAGCCAGGATCCCACAACTGTTAAACAAAAGGCAGCAACCTCTGCCACAAAGTGGAAGGACACAAAAACAGTGACACAAGAGCAATGTCTTGCTTTTATCATGGCATCGGACGCAAGCACATAAGTCGTGGCCCTTGCCTAATGGTGTTATCCTGCATGTGCACAGTCTGCAGGGGAACAGTTACTGCTCTCCATCTGTGTTTGGGATCAGCTCAGCCAGGTAGTTAATGTTTCCTTGGATCAACATTTCCCCTTTGCACAAATACCTGTAATTCACAAGAGGAAAAGTTGCTTTCCTCCAGCAACAAAACATAACATAATTGGCAGGTTTCCTTCGCTGGGGGTCCTCTCCTTTCCTCAACCATTTTAGTTTTCGCTTTCAAATCAGCCAAGAAAATGACAGTGTTTATGCAGTAATCTGTGATTTTAAAAAAAAAAACTTTTGGCATGGTTTCTATGTAATGCAAAGTCTTCTTCATAGGCTACGGGTCGCTGATAGGAAAGGATGGAGAGACTTACCAAGGAAGCTTTCATAACAACAAAAAACATGGAGGAGGGAAAATGAAATTCCTGTAAGTTTCTCTGATGATTTTGTGAGGTCTTTAGCTGCATTTTTTTTCAGGAAGGAGCAATAATCAACATCCCTAACTGGTCACAGAACCCTGGAAGAGCCAGAGCAAAAGAGAAGCCGAATGTAGTGTATAAGCAATTAACATGGCTTAGTCTGACTTATTAAAGCGTTCTCTTTCCCTTTGTTTCCCGTCATGGGACATGTGTCTGCCCTAGCCCCATGTGTGAACCAACCTTAGAGGGGTTTCATGCGTGACTTAAGCAGGTAAACGGCGCTAAAGAGACCAGGGCTTTATTTTGTATGCCGTTACAATCCATGTACCAAGTCACGTAAAATTATTCTCCTGGCTCTGTATTTTTAGAAATGGAGATAAATTTGAAGGTGACTGGATCCTGGATCAAAGACAAGGCCACGGAGTCCTTCAGCAGCCTGATGGAACTGTATACGAGGTATGAGAACATATCTTTTGGTTTTCCTTTACATTTCCTAACTATTTAAACACCATCCCATTGGCTCCATTGACACAGCATACACACCAGACACAACCGAATATGGCAACAGTATTTGTGGTCCTGTGATGTGGTATAAAGGTGGAAAATTGAGTCAGTTCACCACAATTCAGCTTGATAGGGATTAGCATGATTCATGAACCCATTGCTTAATCTGCTTTGTGCTTAGTTTTAAACTCAACTCCTTGTGCCCCCCCCCATATACATAGGGCTGAGCCTGGGTTTTTAATTGATCTGGATTATGCATTATGGTCTGACTTACTTTTGTTTACTTCCATTGTGGAGATGGGCAGTTGGGCTCATGTGTTGAATAAACCATGAGTGAATTCCCTCGACTGATCCTGTAAAATTGATGCTGTAATCAAATCTATCCGGTATCTCAATGGCGAAGTTCTAATACTTTTAACAATTGCATTTAAGTGGACTAGAATATTATCTGGTTTGGAATACTAATGGATTCCTGTTATACAGGCAGCTCTCCTTCTTGTAACTGAGGCTGTGTCAGTGTTTATGCTGAGTTAGGCAACTCCACGTCCTAGCCAGGTTTTGGACTACAACATCCCATCACCCTATATGCCATTCATCCTGCTGGATGTGAGCTGGAGACCAAAGTTTCCTATTTAGTGCCGAGTGATCCAGAAATTGCCTTTTTTTTTTTTTTTTTGCAAGGCTAAGATGCCTTTTCTTTGGCATCCCCTCACAACACATGGCTTGTCCGGTCTCATTATTCAGAACGTGCGTAAATGGCAATCAGGCGTAATAATGCAGGAAATTAAAAAATAGGCTCCCACTGTTGATCTGCTTTCAGACCAGGGTTTCCAAGGCCAGTTGAGTATCCACCGATCTAAGCTGACAGAATTTCACACCTTTTCCAAAAATGGAAGGGCTGACTCAGGTGATGGACAGCCCTTCTCCAAATGGCTCCAACGGACTGGTTTGAAAAGGATGCTGCTTTCTCTCCCTAAAAAGACAGGGTAAATGAATATAAGATGGTTGAGGCTTTCTAGAGAGTGGCAAGGCCCGAGGAGCCATTTTGCATTGTTCTCATTGTTCTCAATATTAGGCAATCAGTCCTAATATTGAACAATGATTTTTCCCTATTGGCCTTGTACTACTCACTTGCACTAGATTATAATCTAGTGAGGATTAGTTTTTTGCCAGTTTGAACTCTTCAAAAAGACATAATAAACATAGTTTGTTTAAAAAAATAAATCGAGGGACAATGATCCCGTGAGCGCACTGGTGTATTTGTGTGTAACACACGGCACTGGTGACATCTTATTGTCTGAAATTCTTGTGGCGAGATGGCAGCAAATAAATTTAATAAATAATGCTGAAGCATTTCTAACAGGCAACAAGAGGTAAAATATCCCGTAGTGTTGTTGTCTTGTTTTCTACCACTTGGTGGCTCCCTCACATTCATTTAAAAGTTTTTGAATAGAGGGGAAAAAAGGCATATAAATATATATCTATATACAAGATTCTGGGATCTTTCTGTATTTGAACCTGGAGGCAGATAAGGCCAGGGGAGGGGGAAAAAAAAGACTTTTTTTTAGAGAACTATCTTCAATTACTGTACAGATCCTACCATTACAAACCAAAATGACTGCTAATGGAGGGAACTTATGTCGTGGAAATAGAGAACGCCCGGACAATATATTTGTGTTTTTTTTCTCCTTTCCTTCAGCATTTACTCGCTTCTCAGAACAATCCTTATGAAATAGGTTTTGGTCAATTCCAGGATCAGGAAAAAAAAAGAGAGAGAGAGAGAGACTGCCTTTTTAACTTTGCTTTCTCTGCCATTGAACATCTTGGGGCAAAGAGGCGAGAAAAACCATAATCGTGTTCATTTCTGAACGTCTCTGTTTCTCCCCTGCCCCAAAGGTCACCAGGTCCCCACGGCTTTTAAAAGGGGCCTGATCCCTCTGTACGGGTAACCAGATGGAGCTTTTTATCTGCAGAGGTAGCACAGGGCAGAAGATGGGCAGCCAACATCTCTGCGTGCTGCAGAGGCATTGGGTCATCTGTTTTTGGAAAATGGGAGAGAGGTTTTTGGCAGCTGAAGTGACCGGGTACGATTTCAAGGCCTCCTTTGGCTGAACACGCCGGAGGCCCACTAGGCAAAGCAGAGGTAGCTTCCCACGTTTCGAATAGCGTGCTGAGTCTACCTGAAGACTCACAGCCTAAAGTGACCTGGTGCCCCATCGTCCACATCCAGCAGAGAAAGGGGGCACCGATGCTGACGGGGTAACAGAGGACAAAACCCAGTGATGAATCAGAGAAAGTACAGTCAATTTAAAAACCACCAGAGAATCAGGATTTCCCAAACGTTACTTATCCCGTTGGTGAGTTCTACCACATCGTAATGTATGTAAGCTAAGGCTGCCAGCAGACATTCTTGGAGGATTGCTCATAGGGAGCTTGTGGGGGGGGGGGAGAGAGAAAGCTCTTATCCCAGTCTGTTCCCTGAAATTTGAAGTCTGCAGGAGGGCAGGCCGGAGAGGACCCCAGCAAGACTGTGCCCTAGAATGATGCCGCGTTTCTCAACATTGGCAACTCTAGGTGGACTTCAACTCCCAGAATTCTCCAGCTAGTTGGAGAAAGCCGTAAACTCTATTGGACTACATCAAGTGAAGGGAAACCCACCATTTCTTGAGCTAAAATTTCCCCTCTTTAGAGCAGGGGTCCCCAACCCCCAGTCCATAGACCAGCACCGGGCCACAGCAGGCCAGAAAACCGGTCCGCGCAAACAAGCAAAGCCCCATCCGCAGGATGCAGGCAGTACATGAAACCAGCCCCCCCCCCTTCGGTCCACGGAGCATAGAACAACTCGAATAGTGCAGGGTCAGGAGATGTAGAGCCCGCCGAGAGTCGGACGCGACTCAGCGGATCACGTCCCCGCCATCCTCTCCTGCTTGTCCCGATGGGATCCATCTGGAGATCAGGCACCCAGAATAGGACCTTACCAATTCATTGGCAGTACAATTTCCCCCCCAGTTTTGAAAGCGTGGTTGCAGTTGCCTTTGGCTTTACTACAGCCATGTCTCCCTCTTGGCTACAGTTCCCAGATTCTTTTTTGCGACTCGCAAATAACCTCACACCTTAGCTCCCGGCAGCTGTTTAGTTTTGCAGATAACAACCCATGTCTTCCCAGGGCTTCTACTCTACATAAAGTGTCACCGCTTTGATTGCTATCAGCACATTTCCCAGATGTGTTTGAAGTGGCCCAGCGGTTGCTCAGTTAAAAAGCCGCCCTCGTTTGCGTTTATTTACGTTTTCTACACATTTTGAGGACGGAGCATTTGTGGCTCTTGTTAGTCATGCTGTTGATGTCTTCTTCTCCCACAGTCTGCAAGCCTCATCTACAGCTCTGAAAGGCTGCCAGACACGCTAGCTGTTTGGGGTAACGGAGGGAGGCTACCCCAGAAAATGGTTCCTTTTGGAAATTAGCATTCATGTCGCTGGGCAAACTTGAAGGACAGAGCTAGTGGGGCTCGTCTCACGCCCGGATTGTTGGTTTAACTCCTTTGTAGGCTTAGCAGCTTGGAATCTGGTACAGGACAGACTTCCTGTGGGATGTTTATTTAAAAATATATCTGGCATCTTTCTGATCCATTTGGTTGGGGGGAGGTAGGGATGTTTTGAGGAGATCAGTTTGAACATAATCCAGGGGTTGGCTGGGAGAGAGTGTCTGGTTCAGGCTAAAGCCTGTTTCTCAACCTGGGCAACTTTTAAAGAGGTGTGGACTTCAACTCCCAGAATCCCCCTGGCTGAGGGATTCTGGGAGTTGAAGTCCACACGTCTTCAAAGTTGTCCAGGTTAAGAAACTGGCTTTACTCTGAACCAGGTGCTCTCTCTCTCTCCCTGCCAACCCCTGGATTATGTTCAAACTGATCTACTCAAAAGATCCCTACCTCCCCCCAACCAAATGGATCAGAAAGATGCCAGATATATTTTTAGTCTTTTATTCAAAGCACTGGGAGCAGATAACCAAGCTCTTTCCCTGCTGAAGACCGGGATAGAAACGGAATCTAGAACTCTATACTTTCTCCTTTTGCTCCTCTAAGAATAATGCTCATAGCCTACCCCTCCTGTTTAGTTTCCCAAAGACCCATGAGGTAGACTGTGCTGGACAGGGAAGATCAGAACAAGTCTGAAGGCGACTGGGCTTGGGAGCATAAAGTTGAACGGATCAATAACCTAAGCTATAATACTGTTTGTTTGCGTTTAGCCTAGTTTGTTGCACAAACCTAGCCCCTGGATTTTTCTCTACCATTAGTTTTCTTTCCTTAAGCCACAGTTTAATAATAACGGGTTTGTTTTATTTATTTATTTATTTTAAAAAAATTCTACTTTGCCTGAAATGTAACTTTAGTTATTATTGGGGCTTGTTCAACAGAGCAGAATCAAATCAGCCAGGCCTTAGCTTAGCGCACAAGCCAGCCATTTCTCACCTTCCTGGTTTTTCTGCTAGCAGAATTTAAAAACAGCTTTTTCAAAGCCTTACATTCCGCGCGGTGGCTGTTCCTTCAGCTGAACAAGTGGCAGGGCATTCCTCCTCCATCCCTCTCCTCCCCCCCCGCCCCCTGCCCCCATTTTCTGACAACATTTCTCTCCTTGCAGGTGGGAAAGAAAGCCCATAAGGTGACCCACCTGTTTTGGTGTTGTTAACAGGTGTCTCGAGCAGCAGGTCTTCCTTTTGGGAAGTTAAAAAAAAGACGTGGCCTAGCCAAAATACACAAAGCAGCAGCAAATAGGGGGAAAAAAACTGCTCCGGAGCATCTGCTAACGGAGAATTGCACCGAAGCCAGCGATGATCACAATAGTCTCAAGCAGGGTGGGACGGAGAGGTTGACAACCCCACCATTTTTAGGTGGACGAGCACCTGCTTCTGAATAAGGTCCCTGCTGTCTCCAGCTTCTGGGAGCTCAGGGAAGAGCTGACGGTTGACAAGCCAGGATGGAAATTACAGGGCTGTAGCTTCAACACACGCAGGAGGCAGCCGTCCGTTTGCCCCCCGTGTCAGCAGAGTTTGGGGAGAGGTGAAGGTGCGACGGGTCGCAGCCAGTCAATGGTGTTTGTTTGTGCGCAGGATCCATCAGGCAGAGCTGACGGAAATGATACGCTGTCGGAGGCTTCCACCCCGATGCAAAATTAATTGCAATAAGAGGTATAATAGCTGCTCGGTTAGAAACAGAAACACTATCAATTAAGCGAAAATTGCTTCCTCAAAGTTAAATACATGTTTCTTGCCTTTAATTTCACAACACCTTTTTCTTATTTATAAGCAAGAGAGACTCCTAAGCTGCTATTCACAGTGCGCGTTTCTGATATAAATATATAGATATCTATATATTACATATATACATATATACAATATTTCACACACATCTACCCCTTTTGCATCAGAAGCAGGAGGGGAAAAAAAATATCAGTATAATTGCCCCGAATACAATACGATACAGCTGCCTCTCAGTAAGGTAGCAGAATAGTTTCTCATTCATGGCTCTTAATGCAGTTAGTGGTAAATATGTATTTATATCTCCATTTAAGGATTCAAAATCTGAACGAACCAAGGCAGCTGGCCATCTTTCTTTCTTTTCTTTTTCTTTTTTAAAAAAACAATTACATATATTTGGAACAAAGGGAAATGGCTGCTTTAAGAAAAATGGGAAAGTAAACCGGGACAGAGGCATCTGTCTCCATTTATTTCTGCCCGGTCGGTAAGACTCCCATGTCCTAATAGATCCAAATACATCCCATAGATTAGGAGCCAATGGATCCTAATACATCCGATGCACGTAATCAACAATTACGTGCATTGGGAAGCAGATCTTCCCTTTTGCAGCCCCTACCCTCTGCGATAGGGTTTCTCTCTCCCCCCCCCCACACACACAATATTGGCTCACACCCTAATGATTAAGGATGGCATGAAAACTGTCTTCCAATGTTTGAGGGGCTGTCCCAGAGGAGAAGGGCTCTACCCCTTCTCCAAAGCACCAGAGGGCAGGACAAGAAGCAACGGAGAGGGATCCAAATTAGGAGTCATTTCCTGACAGTGGGAACAGTTAATCAGGGGAACTGGCCTGCCTCTCCCGCAGTTGTTGGTCCTCCAACACCGGGAGGCTTTCAAGAAAAAGATGGGAACTCCATTTGTCCGGGAGGGTATACGCCCTTCTGCCTTGAGCCAGGGGTTGGACTAGGAGACCTCAAGGTCTCTTCCAGCCCTCTCTGTACTAGTTGGGCCTGTAATAGTTCCCGACTGGGATTCTGTCCCAGGTTCAGATCTGTTTGGTGAGCCTCTTCTGAGCTCTCCTCCTGCCCCATCTCGTGCCTCTGATTAGACTCTGTGTGTGTGTGTCTGTGTGTGTCTGTGTGTGTGTGAATGCTTTGGAGCCCATCCCCAAGCGGATAGCAGCGTGCCTAGAGCCTTTGCTTGACCTTTAATTGGTGTTGGGAAAGACCAGATGGAAACCAACGATTGATTGACTGTAATTGGAAATCCACAGCGTGAGATCGCCAGCTACTGAAAGATTTCAGCCGGCTGCTGCTGCTGCTGCTGCT
Source organism: Crotalus tigris (assembly GCF_016545835.1). Classification (NCBI taxonomy): domain Eukaryota; kingdom Metazoa; phylum Chordata; class Lepidosauria; order Squamata; family Viperidae; genus Crotalus; species Crotalus tigris. The sequence continues at coordinate 4,083,745 of NW_024098092.1, read as the reverse complement.
GCATGGCGGATTCTTTCCCCCCACCCACCCACCCCGACTTCTTTTTTTTTTTTCCCCTGTCTGGAAAGTGAGTGCCTAACCCACCCACCCACACCCCACCCTGTCCCCCCACCCTGCCCCAAGAGGTCTTTTGCGAGCGCCGCTTGTTTGTACGTTTGGCGCCCTTTCCCCACACGCGCGGGGTGCTTTACAGGGACGTCAGCCTTTGCAGACGTCTCCCTGCGTTAACATTGCTAAGCAACTTTTGGAAACATTTACACACACACACACACACACACACACACACACACACACACACACACACTCCACTCCGCCCCACACCCTTCTCGCCATCTGGGAAAAGAAGAACTTGGTCTAGGCAGGCAATCGGGCGGCGGTGGGGGGGCGGGGAGGTGGATTAGCAGAAAAGGGAGCCTCGTTCTGCGTCGGGGAGCAGCCAGTGAGTCAACGAATATATAAATGTGAGAAGAAGAGCAAAGCCAGCTCGTTTTTATATTTTTTTATTATTTTTTTGCCCAAGGATGATGCAAACACTTAACGACGAAAAGCAAAAGCGGTGGTGCACGCCGGCTGGCTCTTTTCCCACAGGCAGTCTGTCGCTTATGGGTGCGCGTCCTCCAGTCCGACTGGCTGGTTCACAAGGACGCAGCCGCTCTCCCTTCGGTGGGCTAAGACACATACCCCCCCCCCGAGCATCTTTATACAGTGGCCCCTAGTTGGCACTGACAGGATTACACTAAGCCCTGGTTTGATTAAGCGGGGCTTGTTGAATCAATGGCGGTTGGCTGAGCTTACGTCACCTGGTCTGCCCTCCTCAATCCTTCTGAATCCACTTCACCTGCCCGCGTAATTCAGACTGAAGCGACTCTGCATTTGGAAAGGGGCTCCCGCCCGGAGTCGGTGTGGCCTGACAGGCACATGTTAGCCTCTCCCTCCTGAGCTCCCAGGACCTTCAGAGGAGGCGAGGTGGTGCGCATACACGCACACGTATGTGCATACTGGCCCAGGGACCCACAGCTTGCTCTTTGTAGCCGGGAGCGAGCGAAAGTATTTCCTCGGAGTGCTGGGGAAGAGCCATGGGGAAAAACAGAATCTTCCCCCGGCACCTGCTTTTCAATGGCTTGGGCAGCTGCTCCCGTTCCCCCCCCCCACTCCCCACGTTTCCTCCTTCCCCCCCCCTCCCACTATTTTGGGAGACAACTTGTTGTGAGCGTAAAGAAGAGCGAGTGGCAGAATTTGAGTCTTTTGGATCCATCTGGGATTTGCTGGCAGCCTGGATAAATTTAGAGTCATAGTAGCACTTTGTTCCCCACGAGAGCCACCCTCCCGTCAGCCGTCAGCGCCTGGATCCCGGCTGTCGCACTCGGGCACCCACGCATGCGCCCGCCCGCCTCCTCGGTCTTGAATTGCCACGTGCAGCGGCCGAAGCAGGGAACCAGCGGCTTGGGCGCCTCTTTCTGGCTTGCAAAATGACTCACCCACGGGGGGCAAAGAGGGACTTGCCGCCCACCCTCCTGTTTTTTGCTAGCTCTCGTCTGCTCCGGGTGCCATTTGGGCCGTGCGGGCTGTCACCCAGGGGCCTGTGGTCGTCTTTTCTTCTCTTCAGCCCGGCCTTGGGTCATCTGAAGTTATCTGGTCACCACATTCCAGAATCAGATCAGGGATAGTCCTGCACCCTGGCTACTGCACCTAAAGCAGACCACCCCTCAATTCTGCCCCTTCCCTTTTGGCGCCCAGGAACCAGGTTCTCCCCAAATGTGTTCCTCTTCACTGCCGTACCACAGCCACAGCATCAACCTGGGTGTTTCTTTGGGTGGCGGGTCCCCCCCTGCCCGCTTCCTCACCTGCTTTTCCCACTGGAAGATTTTCAGAATTCCTTGAGAATCAGGCTTCTAAACAGATCCACCCCCCCCCCTCTCCCGGCCTTTCCCTAAGCCACCCACTTGGACCTGTTTGGCCTAACCCTTTTCTGTTTTTTTTCCTAGAGTTACCATCCAAATTGGAAAACCAATGCTCTCTTTCTTTCTTTCTTTCTTTCTTTCTTTCTTTCTTTCTTTCTTTCTTTCTTTCTTTCTTTCTTTCTTTCTTGATTCTTGCTTTCTTGCTTTCTTGCTTTCATTCATTCATTCTCTTTCATTCGTTCATTTATTTATTTTTATTTATTTATTTATGAGACTTATATACCGCTTTAAGTGCAAGCACTCTCTAAGCGGTGTACACCAGTAAGCAATGTATATATATATATTTACATTGCCCCCAACAATCTGGGTCCTCATTTTACCTACCCCGGAAGGATGGAAGGCTGAGTCAACCTTCATTCCTCCTCTCCTCCCTCCCCCCTTTATCTGTTTGAAGGGACAGTGGAGAAACGATACGTTCAACGGACAAGGCTGCATGATCCATTGTTCGGGCGTCATCTACGATGGCCTCTGGCATAATGGCTCTCCTATGGGTAAGCGCTCTGGAATTGATGCCGTTTGGTTCGTAATGAGACCCCCGGAATAATGCCCTGCCTGTCATAGGATTGATTTGATTAGTGTCGGCCTCAATTCTGTTCTCCAGACTTGTCAGGCCAAAGAGTTTAAGGGCAGCAGCGAACCCGCCATGGGGGTGGCCAGTTCTGTAGGTGGGGGAGAGGAAGCCATTTGCAGCACAATTCTGAAGCCCCAGTTGAAAGGCTGCTGGGGGGGGGACAGTCCTCTTTTCACACATCATCCCCGTTTGCGCCTCGGGAAAAGAAAAAGGAAATTTTAGGAAAATTACCAGGAGTTTGTGGTAATTAATGTAGCATAATAGATAGATAGATAGATAGATAGATAGATAGATAGATAGATAGATAGATAGATAGATAGATAGATAGATAGATAGATAGATAGATAGATAGATAGATAGATAGATAGATAGAGATAGATAGATAGATAGATAGATAGATAGATAGATAGATAGATAGATAGATAGATAGATAGATAGATAGACACAGACAGACAGACAGACAGACAGACAGACAGGAGAGAGGAAAGATAGAGAGAAGGATGTATTAGATAGATAGATAGATAGATAGATAGATAGATAGATAGATAGATAGATAGATAGATAGACAGACAGACAGACAGACAGACAGACAGACAGCCAGACAGACAAGAGAGAGGAAAGATAGAGAGAAGGATGTATTAGATAGATAGATAGATAGACAGACAGACAGACAGACAGACAGACAGACAGACAAGAGAGAGGAAAGATAGAGAGAAGGATGTATTAGATAGATAGATAGATAGATAGATAGACAGACAGACAGACAGACAGACAGACAGACAGACAGACAAGAGAGAGGAAAGATAGAGAGAAGGATGTATTAGATAGATAGATAGATAGATAGATAGATAGATAGACAGACAGACAGACAGACAGACAGACAGACAGACAGGAGAGAGGAAAGATAGAAGTATGTATTAGATAGATAGACAGACAGACAGACAGACATTTAAACATCCTAGCTTGTCTTTTCAGGAGTGGTAACCATCAAGGTCTGTTGAACATTTGCAGGACAAGCAAAGACGATGGTGATTACAGGACCAGAAGTGACTGACACAAGTCCAGGATCGGTTCTTACTTTTCACGTCCAGCTGCAGACTGATGACGGGGAGCTTGCTAAAAGTAAGAATGCTTTTTTGGAAGCTTTGCGGCACTCCATAAAATAATTTCTCAGGCTGACCAGAAAAATAGCCCTTTTCATCTCACAGAGTTAATACCCCCCAGTGTCTTTGGGCTTTTATGAGGATTTAAAAAAAAAATAAAAAATAACGGTCCTCGAGTTACAACTGTCCATTTAACGACAATTCAAAGTTACAACAGGGGGAAAAGAACCTTTTTAAAGCTACAAGGGAAGCCCTGCTTTAGAAAAGAGGGGAAGTTTTCCTGTGGATTGCAGGAGACTCAGCACGCACCTTCTAACTCGTTTTAGTTTCAAAATACTGCCGGAGAAATCAAGGCTGTCTGCAGCAGGTGGTGATAATTAAATGATTGTACCTGCCCACGTTTTTCCGGATAGCGGTTCTGTTTGTGGGCTTATCGTGAATGTGCTGTTTGTGTTGTTTTCACTTCTCTCGCCCGCCGCTTAAAAAAAAAATTGGACTATGTTCTGATTTCATCCCATGGAGAAAACTGTCTTCTTCCACCTTTGGCTCTAGCGTTGGAGTGGAAACATGCTTTGTTTTCTTTGACGTAGAAGTAGACACCGTAAAAGGGTAGGGAGAAAGATGTGGTGGTCCTAAAAGAGCATTAAAAACAGGATAGATCGTTCTGGGAATGGTAGTTTATTCTGCCCATTGTTGGGATTCGGTCGCATGCGTCTTCCAGACAGACCATGGCAAATGGAGATCTAGAGGAGTCTTTTTTTTCCTTCTTCCACACCATTCATTCTTGAGAGCATCTGTTGAAATTAAACGGGAGGAGATTCAAAACCCCGTAAAAGATGGACGTTTTGGGATCCTTGATGCTCTCTGGGTTTCATTATTCCCTTGCAGACGTTTCCTTACCGAATTAGGTAACATCATCAGTGCTAGAAGGAGTTGGGTTTACTCTCTGCTTATATAAGTAGCCTTGACTTAACAACCACAGCTGAGCCCAAAGTTTCCATTGCTAAGCAAGACAGCGGTGTCCCATTTTACAACCTCTTTTGTCATGGTTAGTGTTGTTGATGTTCTTAAGTGAATCAGGCAGTCGTTAAGGGAATCTGAGTTCCCATATTTGCTTATCAGAAGTTTTCCAAGAAGATTGCAGGTGACAGTCCCGAGATCCCGGGATGCTGCAGCCCTCACAAACACACGCCGGTTGCCAAGCACCTCGTGTGGGGAGGCCGAAACAGTCATTAAGTGTGAAAACGGGTCACTGTTGTAACTTTGAACCGTCAATACAGGCGGTCCTCGGCCTACGACCACAGTTCAACCCATAATTTCTGTGGCTGGTGAGACGGTCGTTCAATTTTGCTCCACGGTTGTTAAGTGAATCCCTGCAATTGTTAAGTGGCTAACCTGGTTGTGAAGTGAATACGAGCCAGTTGCCAAGCGTCTGAATTTTGATCACCTGGCTACAGCCGTTGTTAAGTGTGAAAAACGGCCGTACGTCGCTTTTTCCAGCGACGCTGTAACTTGGAACGGCCACTAAATGAACTGCTATAAATTGAGGACCACCTATAGAAACAAAAGGTGGACTTCTTTACACAGGGCTGGCTCTTGAGAGCCAGTTAACCCTCTACTCAAGTTTAGGAGCATCCCAAACAGATGCTCCAGGACTCTTTGTAGAACCCAGCCTTAATCCTCAGAACCTGCTGTGGGAGCCGCAGAGGAAATCATGGTTTCTCTTCACCTTGTTCTTTGATTTGTTAGGTGAAAAGGGCCGACTGCTGGAGATTGCAGCCAGGATCAGAAGGACAACCCTTCCAGAAGGCCACAAAACCAGCTCCCACGGACTGTGCGAAGCCACTGAGAAGCCAAGTTCTTTGTAAGTGGCACGGGAGAAAGTCACTGTTTGTTTGTCTCTCCCTTCCTTGAGTCTCCAGTTTGGTTTCTGGCCTCTCTCCAGGACCTCTCTAAGCCATGTTGTTGGGTGAATAGGACCCAGATGGTTAATTCAGCGAAGCCACACGCCACAATTGACAAACCATCAATTCCCTGGCTTCAGCTTAAAGCCGAGCAACGCTGTTGGATGAGGAAAGACACTTATCTGGACCTCTGGAATCGGCTCGGAGTGGGTTGCCCGATCTCCTCAAACCGTGTTAAACTGCTGCACTGTTTGTTTGAATTTGGTGTGGACCTCAACCTTATGGCTTAGCTTTTGTATGAACTAGGCTGCTGTCACTTTGCCATCAGCCCCCTTCCCCCTTCCTTAAAACCAACCCTAGCTTTGCACGGCCTGGGCAACCTCCAGCCTCAGGCTGCTCTCCTATCTCCTGGCCTGCCACCTTTTAAAAAGGTTTTTTTTTTTAATTAAAATAATTAAACAACTGGATCAGTGCCAGGCAGTGCACTATTCTCCGGCAATATTTGTTTCCAGGAATGTTTCCTGGCGGGTGGCTAGAAACCGTGCTCACGGCGATGGATATTTTATGAATAGAAACTTCTCCTTTGGCAGCTCTTTGGGACGGCGCTCACCCCATGCTTTCCAGATTCTGAATGTGCCTCTCAGTCCAGCCGGCCTCGTCTGTCATCTGAGTCAGCTTGCAAATCGCTTCTACGCTCCAGAGCCACTTTGGGTTAGGGCCTCTCCCTCTTTCTCGGCTGAATTTGGGAATTGCCTTCCTGCTATCCAGAGGTTGGAAGCTGAAAGTGTGAAAACCTGGGCAGGCTGTAACACCGGGAGAGATGCTTGCTGGAAAAAAACACAGCTGGACTGCCAGCTCATCAAGCAGACCCTGTTGTAAAAACCCTGAGTGCGAGGCTCTTCTCCAAGGCCCCTGAAGGCAAAAGACGAGAAGCAACGGATGGAAACCAATCAAGGAGAGAAGCAACCTAGAACTCAGGAATTTCCTGAGTGTTAGGACAATTAATCTCCAACACTGGAGGTTTTTAAGAAGAGATTGGACAGCCAGTTGTCTGAAATGGTCTAGGTTTTTCCCTGCCTGAGCAGGGGGTTGGACTAGAAGACCTCCAAGGTCCCTTCCAGCTCTGTTATTCTATTATTCTGTTAAGGCAGGAAGTAGAAGGCCCTGCCAGAATGACGGGAATGGTATTCTAATGGAGAATTCCTGGAAGAGGGTTAGGTTTAACAAGGTTCTGACAACTGTCCCTCTTGTCTGTTGGTCTGTCACTCTTTCTGTCAAATTTAGGCACTGCCCATCTCACTCAGAGTGACAATGCTTTTAGCCCCCCCAAAATTGGACCCTTGCAAACAAGAAAGCAGTCGTCCTGTTCAAGCCACGTACCTTGTTTTCAACCATCTTTAGAGGCAACCCTCTCTGTCCTCGGTGTGTGTTTTACTCACAAAGAGGCCAGCAGCCAGTGAGAACGTCCTCCTACTTTGCCCATGTTTCCTGCCTGTGTAGAACTGGCCAGCTCAGGGAGCCCTGAACATTTCCCGTCCTATCAGCTGCCTTGCCTTGGTGGCTTGCAACCCTCACATCTGCGCCCAAGTCAGTCTTGGCTCTGTTTTCTTTTGGCAGGAAGTTTGGGGGTCCTGGCTCCCCTTTGATGACGTCTACATCTGGAAGCCAACCACAGCCAGATGTTCCCCTGGTTGCCAGCAAATCAGGACACGCCGGGCCTGAAAGGGTCACCTCCCACGAGAAAGCAAAAGACAGTAAGTAGAGCAAGGATGACGTTGGCTTTTGAGCGCCAAGGTTAGCAACAAGTTAGCAAAGATCTCTGCAGTGCCTTTTGTACGCTAACGGATGGCTGTGAGAAGGTTTGAAGCGTGCCTGTGAAGTTTGCCCTGGCATCCTTCAGAAGAAATTAGAGAGTTGGTTTCCAAAGCCTGGGGGGGGGGGGAGAGAGAAAGAACATCTATTAAATAGCTCCGGTGTGTGTGTGGGGGGGAGAGTTCTTGAATCAGTCCAAATCTGCTTTTGAAATGAAGTGCTCCATGATTGCCTTTCAGCAGCTCTCTTGCCAAGCAGTAAGGTGGTGTCACTTGGTGGCTGACACTCGAGTTGTACGGCATGACAGCTTGTGGACCCAACCCTACCCTCTTTTGGCAGCTCCTAACCTTTGCGTCACTCAAACTCTGCCGTGGCCTAGTTCCTTGCCACCGAAGGAGGCAACCACCGAAGGAGGCAACCAGTTAATTGGAATTTTGAAAAAAACAACAACAGATCTCTCTTTGCTTTCCCATCCCCTGGTCCAGTTGGTCTCCACCTCGTCCAGGCCTCTTTTCCTTTCTTTCCACCTCCTCCCAGAACCATCTCTCAAGGTTTCTTAGAATCCCAGCGAGTCAAAACTGCCAACTTATCTTTTTGTATAAATATACATTCACTACCTATATTGTTATTTTGGCTTCCTCTAAAGGGCCGAGCTGACAGATGAGCTGACGTTTTTTTTCCTTTGTAAATACTCGGGGATTATTTTACGGGCCGGCTCTTTCTGAAATTATTCATGGAAAACCCCGAACATGGAGAACTTGGGAGTTGAATCCGAGTTTAATCGCCCTGGTTTATGGTGAGCCATAATATTCAATCCGCCCATATCACTTGATACATTGTAAATACCTGATTTGAATCTTAATTTGCTCGGCTCACTAGACAAACGAGAGAGAAACTGAGCAGTTGTAAAAACAACCTCTGCATTCGGGGCGAGAGTTTATTTTGATAGCCCCGGACGTACGCAACATACTTTGCTTGTCCTTCTTTGCCATTTCTGTTTTGGTCATATTCAATTGAGTTAGGCTTTGTTTCTACTCTCCAAGCAAAATAAATGTTTGTAAGGCCCTTATTTAACACCTGACACACACACACACACACTCTCCCCGCTTTAAATTACCAGAAGATTTAGAATAGTAAATAAACAGGCCGTTTTGGGAGTTTTCCCTTTGGGCTAGGGTTTCTGTTGTAATATTCCTGATTTTGAACAGAAAGATATTGGAGGAAAATAGGTTGAGGCAAGCCAAAGAGGGTCAGTTTCCCTTTTCCAGCTGGTACAAGTAAATAACATTTGGGGAACAGAGGGCCTGTAGTTAATATGCCAGAGCCGGTTTGTTGTAGTGGTGAAGTAGCTGGACCAGAAAGAGGGAGAATTATAGTCCTTCTTGAGGCATGAAAGTCAACAAGCTGACTTTGGGATAGTCATTCTCTCTCAGCCCAGCCCACCTCACAGGGCTGTCGTCGTTGCGGGGTAAAACAGGAGGAGGGAGCCTTAACTACATTAGTAAGGTTCAAATAAAAAAAATCTAATAACAGTTATAATTCTAACAGTTCCAAAAAATTCAGCCAATATTGTCCATAATGGTCCTGATAACATCTGAAGAGCATTAGGTTGAAGAAGGTGATAATTCTGATGTTAGAATGAGACTTTGATTAGCTGGTAAAATCTTTTAACAGTCCCTTCCTTCCTTCCTTCCTTCCTTCCTTCCTTCCTTCCTTCCCTCTCTCTCTCTCTTTCTCTCTTTCTTTCTCCATCCATCCATCCGTTCTTTTTCCAGCCAGGTTTTGTGGCTGGCTGTTTGAGCAAATGTTTGGCCCAGGACCAAAACACCTCAGGAATAACTTCTGCTGATGGGTAAATTACGAGCTCCTGGAGGCTTTTGTTCACCCTGTTCTTTTAACATGGCAGTAATAACCCAGTGATGGAAATGTACCCAGCCCTATGAACTATTGATGAACTGCCAGCAAAATGGAATTTTGAAAGGTTCTGAGCGCAGGGCATTTTTTTCCTTTCAGAAATGGCCGCGCTCGGCTTTTCTGGCTTTAAAGCAGTAATGACATCTGAAGCTGGATTATAAGTCACTTCAGAGGAAGCTCCCCCCTCCCCTCCCCTTAATATCAATTGACTACTTACCTTGATCATGCTCGCTTCTTTCATCCCCTACTGCGGAGGGAGATTTCCAAGTAAACACACAAGATGTACAGAATAAAAGGTATTATATGTTTCTCCAGGGAACACAACGCACTACAGTCACCTGGTCCTCTATAGTTTTCGTTAGCATCTTCGTAATCCAAAGAGAGAGAGAACAGACCCAAGGCCACTCATTGTTTAATTTAGCTGACGCCATCATCCTTACCCACGAGGATTGTTCCTGCGGTTGACTCCAGTTTGGATTGAAATACCAATCCAGCTGGCATACACCAGTATACATCGTTTGTGCCTGGAATTGTGGGATTGAAAGGGCAGGGACAACTACTTTAATTCTGGGTTCCTCATAGACCAGCCATCACATCCCCTCAGTTGCCCGAGTGCAGGCTTCTGGCCAGGTACATTGACACATTTGCAAGTTACTAAGTGTAGCATGGTTCTGTTTTATCGGCTCCTTGTAAAACTACCCAGTTGTTGGGAAGCCTCTAAAATTGATCAAATAAATGAGTGTTTCTCAATCTTGGCAACTTGAAGACGTGTGGACACCCAACTCCCGGGATTCTCCATATGAAGAACGATTGCAGCAACTGGGTATGTCTCGTTTAATGAAAGGAAGGACCAGGGGTGACATGATATCAGCCTTCCAATATCTCAGGGGCTGCCCCAAAGAAGAGGGAGTCAAGCTATTCTCCAAGGCTGGACAAGAAGCAACTGGATGGAAACTTAACAAAATAAAGATCTAATCTGGAACTAAGGAGAAATTTCCTGACTGCAAGAACAATTAATCAGTGGAACGGCTAGTCTTCAGAAGTTGTGGGTGCTCCAACACTGGAAGTTTTCGAGAAGAGATCAGACAGCCATTGGTCTGAAGTGGTCTAAGGTCTCCTGCTTGGGCAGGAGGTCAGACTAGACGATCTCCAAGGTCCCTTCCAACACTTATTCTTTTAAGAGGTGGGCATGCACTTCTCTTTTGTCTTTTTTTAATCACCGCCCTTGCTTGCACACCGCCCAAAGTGAAAAGAAAAGTCTTGAATCCGGTTGTCTGCTTTCTGCCCAAAAGACAAGTGAAGATGCCCAGAAATCTGCACTGGAAGCAAAAGATAGGACAACAAAAATTGCCATTGTCTTTAGAGTAGAAAATAGCCTTAATAAGAGAACAAGATTTGCAATAAATAAGAGAACCATAACTTTAATAAGGAAACCCAAGATTTTTCTGCATGCAAAATTTGTATTCTGAGCTACAGGATTAGCTGCATTGGGCATCTCGACGCCATGCAAAAACTTCAGCCTCTACTGCAGTGGTTCTCAACCTTTCTAATGCCGCGACCCCATAATACAGTTCCCCAGGTTGTGGTGACCCCCAACCACTTATACATCACTGGGTGCCAGGGACCTGGCCAAAGAAAAGGGGGAAAAAATGGCGGACAGCCTTGTTTGGCGACCCCCGTGAAATGGTCGTTCGACCCCAAATGGGGTCCCGACCCACAGGTTGAGAACCGCTGCTCTGCTGGGTATAAAAACTCAAAATTTCCCAGAACTCCTGCATCCTTTCTTATCAACTCCTGGTACCAATTTTAAGCAACGCTTCTTCACGTCTGGACTGGAAGCAACAATACGGACGCATTTGGCTTAGCCTGACATTGCTCCTGTGGAATGAGACGCATGTTCCGTGAAGGCTGATTTCCCTATGCGCTCCTTGTGTTTTTTTTTGTAAAGCAAAAGTGCAACAACGCAGCCCGTTTCCAAGCACTGACAATAGCAACCTCGTGTTATGGGCTGCCCAGTTCCTCCTCGTCCATCTGTTTTAAAGTTTACTTCATAGCGTCGTGTTTTTTTTCTGCCGCTTCAGCTCAAATGCTTCTCATTCTTTCGGACAGAAGTTGGCTATTTTGTTACATGTCTTCAACCGGGTGGAATTTATGAGACGGGGAAATAAGAGCTCACTGGGAATCGGCCCTTCGAAAACGTGCCTCTGTGCCAAGTCCACTCTTGAGCTGGATTCTTGTCGGTGATTTTTTTAGAGACAGGCAGTTGGAGAAACGTTTCCGAAGGACAGAAAGACGCTCCAGATGGTCCCTGAGGGACAGCAGCCGTGACGATTTGGGCCTTCTGTCATCTTCAAGGTGAAAAATGGACTCCTTTGCTCCTGCCAGAGATTGAAAAGTGACAGGAGAGCCGAGGGGATTTTTTTTCCCCTGGCCTCAGTGAGCTGTACCGACCTAAAAACAGCTTCTAAAGTTTTTAGAGGCCATCTAGAACGGTGAAAGGTTTTGGTGGCCTTGAGTGGAGATGGTCCTTTGCTTAACAGCAAAGGACCGTTTGAGGTTACAACATTTGAGGTTACAACGGCCCCGAAAAAGGACGTGTGGCCCCATTCCCCACACTCCTGACCATTGCAGCATCCCCATCAGGGTCGCGTGATCAAAATTCAGACGCTTGGCTCGTATTTATGACGGTCGCAGTGTCCCGAGATCACGGGTCCCGTCTTGTGAGCTTCTGACAAAGTCAGTGGGGAAGCCAGGTTCACTTAAGAACTTAACCACTGTGGCAAGAAAAGGTCATAAAATGCAGCCAAAGTCCCTTATCAACTGTCTCGCTTAGCAACGGACTGTCTCCGGTAGAAGAGAATCCTTCTGCTTTGATCCAGACTGGAATGACCTCTCCCCATCCCTTCTCTCTCTCTCTCTCTCTCTCTCTCTCTCTCTCTCTCTCTCTCTCTCTCAAAGAAAGTTTAAATATTTGTACAGTTTACTCTGGGAATAGGATGGGCTGTAAATCCCTAGCATCCAAAAGCGGTGCCTCAAAGAAATTAGCTTCAGGAATGCCTAGAAATACATCCCATCCTGCTGCTAAGGATCGCAGGCTTGTTGGCCAGTGGGACAAGGTAGTGGGGGAGAAGAACAGAGAACAAAAACTGGGACAAAGTAGAGTCTCTCCAGCTACCTCCTCTCCCTCTACCTGTCAAATGAAATAAAAATAATCCACTGTATGGATTTAACGAAAGACACCTCCTTTTGCAGCGTACAAAATGCAGATGTCCTTTGTGATCCAGGACCAACTGGTCTGAGTTCTCGATCCGTTTCCCTCTTTCTTATAATAGAAAACTGGATATTTCGGATCTGATCTATCACCTCACAGTGATAGGCTCCACTTGGTCATAAAAAGCAGAGAGTCTTAACGCCGCAGAGAGAATTTCATCGCTTCCTAAGCTGAAAAGAAAAAGAAAAAAAAAGCAGAACGGACAACTGCACAATATGTTTAAGGCCAGGCTGGAGTTTTAAGAGTTGTCATCTCCCAGCTCATGTTCTTGTGCTGACACTGGGCTGGGTTTTCCCAGCAGGCTCAACCGGGTCAAATTAAGAATAACCGGCAAGTCTTGCACAATAGCCGGAGCTTTGCAAGCTTTAACCTTCGGTTGGACTTTTTGGCAGCTCAGCCCGTTTGATTAGTTGATGATTCAGTTTGTGCGGTGAACCCAGAAAGTAGGTTAGTTCAGGAAACACACTCGGCAAATGGGACCTTAATACTGAGCTGCACATGGATTTTCGTCATGGCAGCCCTGCCCTCTCGTGAAACGGTTGTCATCGGTACAAATCCACAGGATGTCCTCCCCAACAGGTCAACCATTAGCAGACAGTCCCTGGAAATGGTTCCTCATGGAGACCACCAGCAGGGTGAAACTCTTCCAAGAGCTACCCTGCCTAGAGTTGGGCCAGTCTAAAGAAAAGAAGAAATAGGGGAGACATGATAGCAGCGTTCCAGTATTTGAGGGGTTGCCACAAAGAAGAGGAGGTCACGTCATTCACCAAAGCACCAGAGGGAAGGAGAAGAAACAATGGCTGGAAACTGATCAAGGAGAGAAGCAAGTAAGGAGAAACTTCCTGACAGTGAGGACAATCAACCAGTGGAACAGCTTGCCTCCAGAAATTGTAGGTACTCCATCATTGGAGGTTTTTAAGAAGAGACTGGACAGTCACTTGTCTGGAATGGTATAGGTCCTCCTGCTTGAGCAGAGGGCTGGACTAGAAGACCTCCAAGGTCCCTTCCAGCTTCTACTCTACTCTACTCTACTCTACTCTACTCATCAGCTGAGCATAGGTCTTTCATAGTCACAGCAACTTTGGCGGGCACTCCAGAATCTAATCCGATTCCCAATCTGTATGGCAGTAGAGCAAAACTAGGCTCAAGATTTTGGAGCGGAGCCTCGGAGAGCCCATGAGTCCCAGCTGCAGTTCAACAAGGCTGCCGTGAGAACAAGGCCAAGGCGAGTCAACAAGGCAACGTCAAGTCAACTGAGCACGTGCCAGGGTCGGTGTGTTGGTCAGCGCCAAGACTTTTTAATGATTGAGTGTTGGAGAACTCATTGAATTCCTGGGACTCCTAAGAAAAAAACAGCTGGGCAAGGGCTCCGAAGACCAGATGGACATTTTTGGGTTCGGCTTCCTTCCAGGTCCTTCTGTGGAGCCCTCAGTGGGGACCATACAGGATCAGCTTCTGAAAATGTGTGCTTGTGGAACGAGAACATCTGGATCACACACGTACATGTGCACAACTTAGAACAGATCCTTTTCTCCCCAGTTTGGCCACTCGAACCTCGCCCACATTTGCATCCGATTTAATTTGTGGCCTGACTTAACATTGAGTCCTCTGCCTTTCCTTTAATAGGACTCTTGGAGGTCTGAAGCCGAGGCCGTCTTCCTCAGAGGTGGCCTTGTTGCATCAGAGTTTCAGTGGGTTTTTTTTTTCTTCTTCTTTTCCTTTTTCTGCCCATCCATCTGCATTTCTTCTGTTTCTCCTCCTTAAGCCTCGTTGGAGGGTTAAGAAGTTCAGCTTCCATCTGCGGTTTACTTGGTGGCAACATTTATTTAAGTCAGGGCAGCCAAATCTCTTGTCGCAGGCAGGCCATCTGCTCAAAGAGGAAGGGAGAAGGCCAGCCTGGATGGTTCCCTCTCGACAAGGCCAGAGGCCTCGGTGGCTTTGTCCTTCTCTTGCTGATCTGTCTGAAGGGATTAAACCTGTTGAGGCCCAGCGTGGTTTTTCACAACGGCGGCGTGGTTGTACTCTCCCTTTGTTTGACGAGAGACGTCTAAACAAGCTTGCCAGCGTTCCCCTGCCTGCAGTCTTTGATCCGTTTGAGCGACCTCTTTTCCCCCACCACCACCAAAACAATGCCGGAGAGAAATGAGGAATCTGCGGGCTAATTTTCATAATGAAGATCGTGCAGCTCAGACTCCGATTTTGTTTTGGAGCTTGCTTGACCCCGTGGCTGCAGGACCGAAGGGGGGCATTCACACCACAAGCTTGCGTAGCTTTAACCTGGGGTGGGGTTGGCAGCCTGGGCTGAAATCCAGCCTGTTTGGCTAGATTTGTGGATGCCAGTAGCTTAATCCTAAACCCAGGGTGGCAAAACAATGCCCACAGCGCAACGGTGCCCACAAAACACGCTCACAGAACATGCCAAGACAAGGGATGGATGACTTTCCCATCATGCATAAACCTTGCTTAATCTCTAATCTAGTGAGCCGAACTAATCCAGAAACCAGAAAATAGATACTTAGGATACTAAACTAACCGGCTGGCTGAGTTAAAGCTTCTGGCAGGAATCCAGTTTTGGGACATGTCCTTACTTAACGCCATTTAATGAAAGGTTATCTTTAGTGGCAGCTTACAACTAAAACCCCCATTCAGCTTTTTTGAGATTGGAATCAGGCTGTTGGTCAGCTCAGGTACTTCCTGTCTTTTCTTGGGATATCTCTGCAACGCAGAGACTGAATGTTCACAGTCTGCTGAGCCAAGACGTAGCTTGTTTGTGGCTTAGTAATAGTAGTAAAGTTGGAAGGGACCTTGGAGGTCATCTAGTCCGACCCCCTGCTCAGGCAGGAAACCCTACACCATTTCGGACAAATGGCCGTCCAGTCTCTTCTTAAAAACTTCCAGTGTTGGAGCATTCACCGCTTCTGGAAGCAGGCTGTTCCACTGATTAATTGTTCTCACTGTCAGGAAGTTTCTCCTTAGTTCTAGGTTGCTTAGTTGTAGCTTATTCACTAAACCATCGTTCAAACAACCCAGGGCTTTAATGCATTGTGCGCACACAGTCTACTGCTTGCAGAAAGCTGAATTAATTTAAATGATCTTGGATTGTTTGTCCTTAGCGGCTGTCCCAGATTTCCTGTCCCAAAAGACTGCCAAGTAAGTCTTCTTACTTCTCCACTGTCCCAAGACCGATCAGAATAACACTGGGTCTGTGCTAATATTTCTAGGAAGTTGGAGAGTTGGTGAAGGTAAAATGATCCTGGAGGATCAAGTAACCTCTTAGCTGTGTTCACAAGTTGATGGGAACATAAAGGAGATTTTTTTAAAAAAAAAAACAGCAGAGAGTAATTCCTCTCCCGCTCCTTAAAACTGGAACCTAAATCTTAATCTGAGTAATCAAGTTGGGAGGGTTGAGAATGGATAGCAGTGCTTCTCTCTCCTTTGAGTAGAGCCTTACACGCACACATCTGGGTTGGAGCCCTGGCGACGTTGCCAGCATCTCTGCAAAAACACGCCTTTGGAATGTACGCCTCAGTGACTCCCACATCTGGTGCAGATTGGGTGGGTGGGTGGGTTGCAAATATTTGTGCCACCCTCAGCCTTACCCCGGGGTCTCTCTCCTGCCAGCCAGTGAGCGGGCTTGGCTCAAGCCAAACCCAGAGGAAGAATAGTAATAGTAGTAAAGTTGGAAGGGACTTTGGAGGTCATCTAGTCC